>NC_138946.1:35330037-35352537 GCF_965226115.1 Aulonocara stuartgranti
TCGAGGGGCGGAAGGCGGTGCCTTAGTGCCTCCCTCCTTCTGACATTGTAAAGGGACCCTAACTTTATTACTTTTTAATAGTAGGATGTATGTATGTATGTTTGTTTGTTTGTTTGTTTGTTTTTTGTCCCACCAGGACATGCACACCTCACAAGTTCCCGGCTCTCTCGACTCGGTTGAAGACGGCTTTCTAGAAGAAGGCGAGGGCAGTGAGGCACAGTCCCCCGTCCCTCGACGCCCCTCGCGATGCCCCTCCTTCTTGGACTAACCCTCTTCAGAGGAGCCGTGAGAGCCAGGAACTTGTGAGTTTTGTATGTCCAGTCAGGCATCATTCATACCTGGTCTGTAGGAAGTTCCTGTCAGAAGGAGGTGGCACCGCGAGGGCGTCGAGGGGCGGAAGGCGGTGCCTTAGTGCCTCCCTCCTTCTGACATTGTAAAGGGACCCTAACTTTATTACTTTTTTAATAGTAGGATGTATGTATGTATGTATGTATGTATGTATGTTTGTTTGTTTGTTTGTTTGTTTGTTTTTTGTCCCACCAGGACATGCACACCTCACAAGTTCCCGGCTCTCTCGACTCGGTTGAAGACGGCTTTCTAGAAGAAGGCGAGGGCAGTGAGGCACAGTCCCCCGTCCCTCGACGCCCCTCGCGATGCCCCTCCTTCTTGGACTAACCCTCTTCAGAGGAGCCGTGAGAGCCAGGAACTTGTGAGTTTTGTATGTCCAGTCAGGCATCATTCGTACCTGGTCTGTAGGAAGTTCCTGTCAGAAGGAGGTGGCACCGCGAGGGCGTCGAGGGGCGGAAGGCGGTGCCTTAGTGCCTCCCTCCTTCTGACATTGTAAAGGGACCCTAACTTTATTACTTTTTTAATAGTAGGATGTATGTTTGTTTGTTTGTTTGTTTGTTTGTTTGTTTGTTTGTTTGTTTTTTGTCCCACCAGGACATGCACACCTCACAAGTTCCCGGCTCTCTCGACTCGGTTGAAGACGGCTTTCTAGAAGAAGGCGAGGGCAGTGAGGCACAGTCCCCCGTCCCTCGACGCCCCTCGCGATGCCCCTCCTTCTTGGACTAACCCTCTTCAGAGGAGCCGTGAGAGCCAGGAACTTGTGAGTTTTGTATGTCCAGTCAGGCATCATTCATACCTGGTCTGTAGGAAGTTCCTGTCAGAAGGAGGTGGCACCGCGAGGGCGTCGAGGGGCGGAAGGCGGTGCCTTAGTGCCTCCCTCCTTCTGACATTGTAAAGGGACCCTAACTTTATTACTTTTTTAATAGTAGGATGTATGTTTGTTTGTTTGTTTGTTTGTTTGTTTGTTTGTTTGTTTGTTTTTTGTCCCACCAGGACATGCACACCTCACAAGTTCCCGGCTCTCTCGACTCGGTTGAAGACGGCTTTCTAGAAGAAGGCGAGGGCAGTGAGGCACAGTCCCCTGTCCCTCGACGCCCCTCGCGATGCCCCTCCTTCTTGGACTAACCCTCTTCAGAGGAGCCGTGAGAGCCAGGAACTTGTGAGTTTTGTATGTCCAGTAAGGTATCATTCATACCTGGTCTGTAGGAAGTTCCTGTCAGAAGGAGGTGGCACCGCGAGGGCGTCAAGGGGCGGAAGGCGGTGCCTTAGTGCCTCCCTCCTTCTGACATTGTAAAGGGACCCTAACTTTATTACTTTTTTAATAGTAGGATGTATGTATGTATGTATGTATGTATGTTTGTTTGTTTGTTTGTTTGTTTGTTTGTTTGTTTGTTTGTTTGTTTTTTGTCCCACCAGGACATGCACACCTCACAAGTTCCCGGCTCTCTCGACTCGGTTGAAGACGGCTTTCTAGAAGAAGGCGAGGGCAGTGAGGCACAGTCCCCCGTCCCTCGACGCCCCTCGCGATGCCCCTCCTTCTTGGACTAACCCTCTTCAGAGGAGCCGTGAGAGCCAGGAACTTGTGAGTTTTGTATGTCCAGTCAGGCATCATTCATACCTGGTCTGTAGGAAGTTCCTGTCAGAAGGAGGTGGCACCGCGAGGGCGTCGAGGGGCGGAAGGCGGTGCCTTAGTGCCTCCCTCCTTCTGACATTGTAAAGGGACCCTAACTTTATTACTTTTTTAATAGTAGGATGTATGTATGTATGTTTGTTTGTTTGTTTGTTTGTTTGTTTGTTTGTTTGTTTGTTTGTTTGTTTGTTTGTTTTTTGTCCCACCAGGACATGCACACCTCACAAGTTCCCGGCTCTCTCGACTCGGTTGAAGACGGCTTTCTAGAAGAGGGCGAGGGCAGTGAGGCACAGTCCCCCGTCCCTCGACGCCCCTCGCGATGCCCCTCCTTCTTGGACTAACCCTCTTCAGAGGAGCCGTGAGAGCCAGGAACTTGTGAGTTTTGTATGTCCAGTCAGGCATCATTCATACCTTGTCTGTAGGAAGTTCCTGTCAGAAGGAGGTGGCACCGCGAGGGCGTCGAGGGGCGGAAGGCGGTGCCTTAGTGCCTCCCTCCTTCTGACATTGTAAAGGGACCCTAACTTTATTACTTTTTTAATAGTAGGATGTATGTATGTATGTATGTATGTTTGTTTGTTTGTTTGTTTGTTTGTTTGTTTGTTTTTTGTCCCACCAGGACATGCACACCTCACAAGTTCCCGGCTCTCTCGACTCGGTTGAAGACGGCTTTCTAGAAGAAGGCGAGGGCAGTGAGGCACAGTCCCCCGTCCCTCGACGCCCCTCGCGATGCCCCTCCTTCTTGGACTAACCCTCTTCAGAGGAGCCGTGAGAGCCAGGAACTTGTGAGTTTTGTATGTCCAGTCAGGCATCATTCATACCTGGTCTGTAGGAAGTTCCTGTCAGAAGGAGGTGGCACCGCGAGGGCGTCGAGGGGCGGAAGGCGGTGCCTTAGTGCCTCCCTCCTTCTGACATTGTAAAGAGACCCTAACTTTATTACTTTTTTAATAGTAGGATGTATGTATGTATGTTTGTTTGTTTGTTTGTTTGTTTGTTTGTTTGTTTGTTTGTTTTTTGTCCCACCAGGACATGCACACCTCACAAGTTCCCGGCTCTCTCGACTCGGTTGAAGACGGCTTTCTAGAAGAAGGCGAGGGCAGTGAGGCACAGTCCCCCGTCCCTCGACGCCCCTCGCGATGCCCCTCCTTCTTGGACTAACCCTCTTCAGAGGAGCCGTGAGAGCCAGGAACTTGTGAGTTTTGTATGTCCAGTCAGGCATCATTCATACCTGGTCTGTAGGAAGTTCCTGTCAGAAGGAGGTGGCACCGCGAGGGCGTCGAGGGGCGGAAGGCGGTGCCTTAGTGCCTCCCTCCTTCTGACATTGTAAAGGGACCCTAACTTTATTACTTTTTTAATAGTAGGATGTATGTATGTATGTTTGTTTGTTTGTTTGTTTGTTTGTTTGTTTGTTTTTTGTCCCACCAGGACATGCACACCTCACAAGTTCCCGGCTCTCTCGACTCGGTTGAAGACGGCTTTCTAGAAGAAGGCGAGGGCAGTGAGGCACAGTCCCCTGTCCCTCGACGCCCCTCGCGATGCCCCTCCTTCTTGGACTAACCCTCTTCAGAGGAGCCGTGAGAGCCAGGAACTTGTGAGTTTTGTATGTCCAGTAAGGTATCATTCATACCTGGTCTGTAGGAAGTTCCTGTCAGAAGGAGGTGGCACCGCGAGGGCGTCAAGGGGCGGAAGGCGGTGCCTTAGTGCCTCCCTCCTTCTGACATTGTAAAGGGACCCTAACTTTATTACTTTTTTAATAGTAGGATGTATGTATGTATGTATGTATGTATGTTTGTTTGTTTGTTTGTTTGTTTGTTTGTTTGTTTGTTTGTTTGTTTTTTGTCCCACCAGGACATGCACACCTCACAAGTTCCCGGCTCTCTCGACTCGGTTGAAGACGGCTTTCTAGAAGAAGGCGAGGGCAGTGAGGCACAGTCCCCCGTCCCTCGACGCCCCTCGCGATGCCCCTCCTTCTTGGACTAACCCTCTTCAGAGGAGCCGTGAGAGCCAGGAACTTGTGAGTTTTGTATGTCCAGTCAGGCATCATTCATACCTGGTCTGTAGGAAGTTCCTGTCAGAAGGAGGTGGCACCGCGAGGGCGTCGAGGGGCGGAAGGCGGTGCCTTAGTGCCTCCCTCCTTCTGACATTGTAAAGGGACCCTAACTTTATTACTTTTTTAATAGTAGGATGTATGTATGTATGTTTGTTTGTTTGTTTGTTTGTTTGTTTGTTTGTTTGTTTGTTTGTTTGTTTGTTTTTTGTCCCACCAGGACATGCACACCTCACAAGTTCCCGGCTCTCTCGACTCGGTTGAAGACGGCTTTCTAGAAGAAGGCGAAGGCAGTGAGGCACAGTCCCCCGTCCCTCGACGCCCCTCGCGATGCCCCTCCTTCTTGGACTAACCCTCTTCAGAGGAGCCGTGAGAGCCAGGAACTTGTGAGTTTTGTATGTCCAGTCAGGCATCATTCATACCTGGTCTGTAGGAAGTTCCTGTCAGAAGGAGGTGGCACCGCGAGGGCGTCGAGGGGCGGAAGGCGGTGCCTTAGTGCCTCCCTCCTTCTGACATTGTAAAGGGACCCTAACTTTATTACTTTTTTAATAGTAGGATGTATGTATGTATGTTTGTTTGTTTGTTTGTTTGTTTGTTTGTTTGTTTGTTTGTTTGTTTGTTTGTTTTTTGTCCCACCAGGACATGCACACCTCACAAGTTCCCGGCTCTCTCGACTCGGTTGAAGACGGCTTTCTAGAAGAGGGCGAGGGCAGTGAGGCACAGTCCCCCGTCCCTCGACGCCCCTCGCGATGCCCCTCCTTCTTGGACTAACCCTCTTCAGAGGAGCCGTGAGAGCCAGGAACTTGTGAGTTTTGTATGTCCAGTCAGGCATCATTCATACCTGGTCTGTAGGAAGTTCCTGTCAGAAGGAGGTGGCACCGCGAGGGCGTCGAGGGGCGGAAGGCGGTGCCTTAGTGCCTCCCTCCTTCTGACATTGTAAAGGGACCCTAACTTTATTACTTTTTTAATAGTAGGATGTATGTATGTATGTTTTTTTGTTTGTTTGTTTGTTTGTTTGTTTGTTTGTTTTTTGTCCCACCAGGACATGCACACCTCACAAGTTCCCGGCTCTCTCGACTCGGTTGAAGACGGCTTTCTAGAAGAAGGCGAGGGCAGTGAGGCACAGTCCCCCGTCCCTCGACGCCCCTCGCGATGCCCCTCCTTCTTGGACTAACCCTCTTCAGAGGAGCCGTGAGAGCCAGGAACTTGTGAGTTTTGTATGTCCAGTCAGGCATCATTCATACCTGGTCTGTAGGAAGTTCCTGTCAGAAGGAGGTGGCACCGCGAGGGCGTCGAGGGGCGGAAGGCGGTGCCTTAGTGCCTCCCTCCTTCTGACATTGTAAAGAGACCCTAACTTTATTACTTTTTTAATAGTAGGATGTATGTTTGTTTGTTTGTTTGTTTGTTTGTTTGTTTGTTTGTTTGTTTTTTGTCCCACCAGGACATGCACACCTCACAAGTTCCCGGCTCTCTCGACTCGGTTGAAGACGGCTTTCTAGAAGAAGGCGAGGGCAGTGAGGCACAGTCCCCCGTCCCTCGACGCCCCTCGCGATGCCCCTCCTTCTTGGACTAACCCTCTTCAGAGGAGCCGTGAGAGCCAGGAACTCTTGAGTTTTGTATGTCCAGTCAGGCATCATTCATACCTGGTCTGTAGGAAGTTCCTGTCAGAAGGAGGTGGCACCGCGAGGGCGTCGAGGGGCGGAAGGCGGTGCCTTAGTGCCTCCCTCCTTCTGACATTGTAAAGGGACCCTAACTTTATTACTTTTTTAATAGTAGGATGTATGTATGTATGTATGTATGTATGTATGTTTGTTTGTTTGTTTGTTTGTTTTTTGTCCCACCAGGACATGCACACCTCACAAGTTCCCGGCTCTCTCGACTCGGTTGAAGACGGCTTTCTAGAAGAAGGCGAGGGCAGTGAGGCACAGTCCCCCGTCCCTCGACGCCCCTCGCGATGCCCCTCCTTCTTGGACTAACCCTCTTCAGAGGAGCCGTGAGAGCCAGGAACTTGTGAGTTTTGTATGTCCAGTCAGGCATCATTCATACCTGGTCTGTAGGAAGTTCCTGTCAGAAGGAGGTGGCACCGCGAGGGTGTCGAGGGGCGGAAGGCGGTGCCTTAGTGCCTCCCTCCTTCTGACATTGTAAAGGGACCCTAACTTTATTACTTTTTTAATAGTAGGATGTATGTATGTATGTTTGTTTGTTTGTTTGTTTGTTTGTTTGTTTTTGTCCCACCAGGACATGCACACCTCACAAGTTCCCGGCTCTCTCGACTCGGTTGAAGACGGCTTTCTAGAAGAAGGCGAGGGCAGTGAGGCACAGTCCCCTGTCCCTCGACGCCCCTCGCGATGCCCCTCCTTCTTGGACTAACCCTCTTCAGAGGAGCCGTGAGAGCCAGGAACTTGTGAGTTTTGTATGTCCAGTAAGGTATCATTCATACCTGGTCTGTAGGAAGTTCCTGTCAGAAGGAGGTGGCACCGCGAGGGCGTCAAGGGGCGGAAGGCGGTGCCTTAGTGCCTCCCTCCTTCTGACATTGTAAAGGGACCCTAACTTTATTACTTTTTTAATAGTAGGATGTATGTATGTATGTATGTATGTATGTTTGTTTGTCTGTTTGTTTGTTTGTTTGTTTGTTTGTTTGTTTGTTTTTTGTCCCACCAGGACATGCACACCTCACAAGTTCCCGGCTCTCTCGACTCGGTTGAAGACGGCTTTCTAGAAGAAGGCGAGGGCAGTGAGGCACAGTCCCCCGTCCCTCGACGCCCCTCGCGATGCCCCTCCTTCTTGGACTAACCCTCTTCAGAGGAGCCGTGAGAGCCAGGAACTTGTGAGTTTTGTATGTCCAGTCAGGCATCATTCATACCTGGTCTGTAGGAAGTTCCTGTCAGAAGGAGGTGGCACCGCGAGGGCGTCGAGGGGCGGAAGGCGGTGCCTTAGTGCCTCCCTCCTTCTGACATTGTAAAGGGACCCTAACTTTATTACTTTTTTAATAGTAGGATGTATGTATGTATGTTTTTTTGTTTGTTTGTTTGTTTGTTTGTTTGTTTGTTTTTTGTCCCACCAGGACATGCACACCTCACAAGTTCCCGGCTCTCTCGACTCGGTTGAAGACGGCTTTCTAGAAGAAGGCGAGGGCAGTGAGGCACAGTCCCCCGTCCCTCGACGCCCCTCGCGATGCCCCTCCTTCTTGGACTAACCCTCTTCAGAGGAGCCGTGAGAGCCAGGAACTTGTGAGTTTTGTATGTCCAGTCAGGCATCATTCATACCTGGTCTGTAGGAAGTTCCTGTCAGAAGGAGGTGGCACCGCGAGGGCGTCGAGGGGCGGAAGGCGGTGCCTTAGTGCCTCCCTCCTTCTGACATTGTAAAGAGACCCTAACTTTATTACTTTTTTAATAGTAGGATGTATGTATGTATGTTTGTTTGTTTGTTTGTTTGTTTGTTTGTTTGTTTTTTGTCCCACCAGGACATGCACACCTCACAAGTTCCCGGCTCTCTCGACTCGGTTGAAGACGGCTTTCTAGAAGAAGGCGAGGGCAGTGAGGCACAGTCCCCCGTCCCTCGACGCCCCTCGCGATGCCCCTCCTTCTTGGACTAACCCTCTTCAGAGGAGCCGTGAGAGCCAGGAACTTGTGAGTTTTGTATGTCCAGTCAGGCATCATTCATACCTGGTCTGTAGGAAGTTCCTGTCAGAAGGAGGTGGCACCGCGAGGGCGTCGAGGGGCGGAAGGCGGTGCCTTAGTGCCTCCCTCCTTCTGACATTGTAAAGGGACCCTAACTTTATTACTTTTTTAATAGTAGGATGTATGTATGTATGTATGTATGTATGTATGTTTGTTTGTTTGTTTGTTTGTTTGTTTGTTTGTTTGTTTGTTTGTTTGTTTTTTGTCCCACCAGGACATGCACACCTCACAAGTTCCCGGCTCTCTCGACTCGGTTGAAGACGGCTTTCTAGAAGAAGGCGAGGGCAGTGAGGCACAGTCCCCCGTCCCTCGACGCCCCTCGCGATGCCCCTCCTTCTTGGACTAACCCTCTTCAGAGGAGCCGTGAGAGCCAGGAACTTGTGAGTTTTGTATGTCCAGTCAGGCATCATTCATACCTGGTCTGTAGGAAGTTCCTGTCAGAAGGAGGTGGCACCGCGAGGGCGTCGAGGGGCGGAAGGCGGTGCCTTAGTGCCTCCCTCCTTCTGACATTGTAAAGGGACCCTAACTTTATTACTTTTTAATAGTAGGATGTATGTATGTATGTTTGTTTGTTTGTTTGTTTGTTTTTTGTCCCACCAGGACATGCACACCTCACAAGTTCCCGGCTCTCTCGACTCGGTTGAAGACGGCTTTCTAGAAGAAGGCGAGGGCAGTGAGGCACAGTCCCCCGTCCCTCGACGCCCCTCGCGATGCCCCTCCTTCTTGGACTAACCCTCTTCAGAGGAGCCGTGAGAGCCAGGAACTTGTGAGTTTTGTATGTCCAGTCAGGCATCATTCATACCTGGTCTGTAGGAAGTTCCTGTCAGAAGGAGGTGGCACCGCGAGGGCGTCGAGGGGCGGAAGGCGGTGCCTTAGTGCCTCCCTCCTTCTGACATTGTAAAGGGACCCTAACTTTATTACTTTTTTAATAGTAGGATGTATGTATGTATGTATGTATGTATGTATGTTTGTTTGTTTGTTTGTTTGTTTGTTTTTTGTCCCACCAGGACATGCACACCTCACAAGTTCCCGGCTCTCTCGACTCGGTTGAAGACGGCTTTCTAGAAGAGGGCGAGGGCAGTGAGGCACAGTCCCCCGTCCCTCGACGCCCCTCGCGATGCCCCTCCTTCTTGGACTAACCCTCTTCAGAGGAGCCGTGAGAGCCAGGAACTTGTGAGTTTTGTATGTCCAGTCAGGCATCATTCGTA
This sequence comes from Aulonocara stuartgranti, assembly GCF_965226115.1. Classification (NCBI taxonomy): domain Eukaryota; kingdom Metazoa; phylum Chordata; class Actinopteri; order Cichliformes; family Cichlidae; genus Aulonocara; species Aulonocara stuartgranti. The sequence continues at coordinate 35,338,948 of NC_138946.1, forward strand.
CCTGGTCTGTAGGAAGTTCCTGTCAGAAGGAGGTGGCACCGCGAGGGCGTCGAGGGGCGGAAGGCGGTGCCTTAGTGCCTCCCTCCTTCTGACATTGTAAAGGGACCCTAACTTTATTACTTTTTTAATAGTAGGATGTATGTTTGTTTGTTTGTTTGTTTGTTTGTTTGTTTGTTTGTTTGTTTTTTGTCCCACCAGGACATGCACACCTCACAAGTTCCCGGCTCTCTCGACTCGGTTGAAGACGGCTTTCTAGAAGAAGGCGAGGGCAGTGAGGCACAGTCCCCCGTCCCTCGACGCCCCTCGCGATGCCCCTCCTTCTTGGACTAACCCTCTTCAGAGGAGCCGTGAGAGCCAGGAACTTGTGAGTTTTGTATGTCCAGTCAGGCATCATTCATACCTGGTCTGTAGGAAGTTCCTGTCAGAAGGAGGTGGCACCGCGAGGGCGTCGAGGGGCGGAAGGCGGTGCCTTAGTGCCTCCCTCCTTCTGACATTGTAAAGGGACCCTAACTTTATTACTTTTTTAATAGTAGGATGTATGTATGTATGTTTGTTTGTTTGTTTGTTTGTTTGTTTGTTTGTTTGTTTGTTTGTTTGTTTTTTGTCCCACCAGGACATGCACACCTCACAAGTTCCCGGCTCTCTCGACTCGGTTGAAGACGGCTTTCTAGAAGAAGGCGAGGGCAGTGAGGCACAGTCCCCTGTCCCTCGACGCCCCTCGCGATGCCCCTCCTTCTTGGACTAACCCTCTTCAGAGGAGCCGTGAGAGCCAGGAACTTGTGAGTTTTGTATGTCCAGTAAGGTATCATTCATACCTGGTCTGTAGGAAGTTCCTGTCAGAAGGAGGTGGCACCGCGAGGGCGTCAAGGGGCGGAAGGCGGTGCCTTAGTGCCTCCCTCCTTCTGACATTGTAAAGGGACCCTAACTTTATTACTTTTTTAATAGTAGGATGTATGTATGTATGTATGTATGTATGTTTGTTTGTTTGTTTGTTTGTTTGTTTGTTTGTTTTTTGTCCCACCAGGACATGCACACCTCACAAGTTCCCGGCTCTCTCGACTCGGTTGAAGACGGCTTTCTAGAAGAAGGCGAGGGCAGTGAGGCACAGTCCCCCGTCCCTCGACGCCCCTCGCGATGCCCCTCCTTCTTGGACTAACCCTCTTCAGAGGAGCCGTGAGAGCCAGGAACTTGTGAGTTTTGTATGTCCAGTCAGGCATCATTCATACCTGGTCTGTAGGAAGTTCCTGTCAGAAGGAGGTGGCACCGCGAGGGCGTCGAGGGGCGGAAGGCGGTGCCTTAGTGCCTCCCTCCTTCTGACATTGTAAAGGGACCCTAACTTTATTACTTTTTTAATAGTAGGATGTATGTATGTATGTTTGTTTGTTTGTTTGTTTGTTTGTTTGTTTGTTTGTTTGTTTGTTTGTTTGTTTGTTTGTTTGTTTTTTGTCCCACCAGGACATGCACACCTCACAAGTTCCCGGCTCTCTCGACTCGGTTGAAGACGGCTTTCTAGAAGAAGGCGAAGGCAGTGAGGCACAGTCCCCCGTCCCTCGACGCCCCTCGCGATGCCCCTCCTTCTTGGACTAACCCTCTTCAGAGGAGCCGTGAGAGCCAGGAACTTGTGAGTTTTGTATGTCCAGTCAGGCATCATTCATACCTGGTCTGTAGGAAGTTCCTGTCAGAAGGAGGTGGCACCGCGAGGGCGTCGAGGGGCGGAAGGCGGTGCCTTAGTGCCTCCCTCCTTCTGACATTGTAAAGGGACCCTAACTTTATTACTTTTTTAATAGTAGGATGTATGTATGTATGTTTGTTTGTTTGTTTGTTTGTTTGTTTGTTTGTTTGTTTGTTTGTTTGTTTGTTTTTTGTCCCACCAGGACATGCACACCTCACAAGTTCCCGGCTCTCTCGACTCGGTTGAAGACGGCTTTCTAGAAGAGGGCGAGGGCAGTGAGGCACAGTCCCCCGTCCCTCGACGCCCCTCGCGATGCCCCTCCTTCTTGGACTAACCCTCTTCAGAGGAGCCGTGAGAGCCAGGAACTTGTGAGTTTTGTATGTCCAGTCAGGCATCATTCATACCTGGTCTGTAGGAAGTTCCTGTCAGAAGGAGGTGGCACCGCGAGGGCGTCGAGGGGCGGAAGGCGGTGCCTTAGTGCCTCCCTCCTTCTGACATTGTAAAGGGACCCTAACTTTATTACTTTTTTAATAGTAGGATGTATGTATGTATGTTTTTTTGTTTGTTTGTTTGTTTGTTTGTTTGTTTGTTTTTTGTCCCACCAGGACATGCACACCTCACAAGTTCCCGGCTCTCTCGACTCGGTTGAAGACGGCTTTCTAGAAGAAGGCGAGGGCAGTGAGGCACAGTCCCCCGTCCCTCGACGCCCCTCGCGATGCCCCTCCTTCTTGGACTAACCCTCTTCAGAGGATCCGTGAGAGCCAGGAACTTGTGAGTTTTGTATGTCCAGTCAGGCATCATTCATACCTGGTCTGTAGGAAGTTCCTGTCAGAAGGAGGTGGCACCGCGAGGGCGTCGAGGGGCGGAAGGCGGTGCCTTAGTGCCTCCCTCCTTCTGACATTGTAAAGGGACCCTAACTTTATTACTTTTTTAATAGTAGGATGTATGTATGTATGTATGTATGTATGTATGTATGTATGTATGTATGTTTGTTTGTTTGTTTGTTTGTTTGTTTGTTTTTTGTCCCACCAGGACATGCACACCTCACAAGTTCCCGGCTCTCTCGACTCGGTTGAAGACGGCTTTCTAGAAGAAGGCGAGGGCAGTGAGGCACAGTCCCCCGTCCCTCGACGCCCCTCGCGATGCCCCTCCTTCTTGGACTAACCCTCTTCAGAGGAGCCGTGAGAGCCAGGAACTTGTGAGTTTTGTATGTCCAGTCAGGCATCATTCATACCTGGTCTGTAGGAAGTTCCTGTCAGAAGGAGGTGGCACCGCGAGGGCGTCGAGGGGCGGAAGGCGGTGCCTTAGTGCCTCCCTCCTTCTGACATTGTAAAGAGACCCTAACTTTATTACTTTTTTAATAGTAGGATGTATGTTTGTTTGTTTGTTTGTTTGTTTGTTTGTTTGTTTGTTTGTTTTTTGTCCCACCAGGACATGCACACCTCACAAGTTCCCGGCTCTCTCGACTCGGTTGAAGACGGCTTTCTAGAAGAAGGCGAGGGCAGTGAGGCACAGTCCCCCGTCCCTCGACGCCCCTCGCGATGCCCCTCCTTCTTGGACTAACCCTCTTCAGAGGAGCCGTGAGAGCCAGGAACTCTTGAGTTTTGTATGTCCAGTCAGGCATCATTCATACCTGGTCTGTAGGAAGTTCCTGTCAGAAGGAGGTGGCACCGCGAGGGCGTCGAGGGGCGGAAGGCGGTGCCTTAGTGCCTCCCTCCTTCTGACATTGTAAAGGGACCCTAACTTTATTACTTTTTTAATAGTAGGATGTATGTATGTATGTATGTATGTATGTATGTTTGTTTGTTTGTTTGTTTGTTTTTTGTCCCACCAGGACATGCACACCTCACAAGTTCCCGGCTCTCTCGACTCGGTTGAAGACGGCTTTCTAGAAGAAGGCGAGGGCAGTGAGGCACAGTCCCCCGTCCCTCGACGCCCCTCGCGATGCCCCTCCTTCTTGGACTAACCCTCTTCAGAGGAGCCGTGAGAGCCAGGAACTTGTGAGTTTTGTATGTCCAGTCAGGCATCATTCATACCTGGTCTGTAGGAAGTTCCTGTCAGAAGGAGGTGGCACCGCGAGGGTGTCGAGGGGCGGAAGGCGGTGCCTTAGTGCCTCCCTCCTTCTGACATTGTAAAGGGACCCTAACTTTATTACTTTTTTAATAGTAGGATGTATGTATGTATGTTTGTTTGTTTGTTTGTTTGTTTGTTTGTTTTTTGTCCCACCAGGACATGCACACCTCACAAGTTCCCGGCTCTCTCGACTCGGTTGAAGACGGCTTTCTAGAAGAAGGCGAGGGCAGTGAGGCACAGTCCCCTGTCCCTCGACGCCCCTCGCGATGCCCCTCCTTCTTGGACTAACCCTCTTCAGAGGAGCCGTGAGAGCCAGGAACTTGTGAGTTTTGTATGTCCAGTAAGGTATCATTCATACCTGGTCTGTAGGAAGTTCCTGTCAGAAGGAGGTGGCACCGCGAGGGCGTCAAGGGGCGGAAGGCGGTGCCTTAGTGCCTCCCTCCTTCTGACATTGTAAAGGGACCCTAACTTTATTACTTTTTTAATAGTAGGATGTATGTATGTATGTATGTATGTATGTTTGTTTGTCTGTTTGTTTGTTTGTTTGTTTGTTTGTTTGTTTGTTTTTTGTCCCACCAGGACATGCACACCTCACAAGTTCCCGGCTCTCTCGACTCGGTTGAAGACGGCTTTCTAGAAGAAGGCGAGGGCAGTGAGGCACAGTCCCCCGTCCCTCGACGCCCCTCGCGATGCCCCTCCTTCTTGGACTAACCCTCTTCAGAGGAGCCGTGAGAGCCAGGAACTTGTGAGTTTTGTATGTCCAGTCAGGCATCATTCATACCTGGTCTGTAGGAAGTTCCTGTCAGAAGGAGGTGGCACCGCGAGGGCGTCGAGGGGCGGAAGGCGGTGCCTTAGTGCCTCCCTCCTTCTGACATTGTAAAGGGACCCTAACTTTATTACTTTTTTAATAGTAGGATGTATGTATGTATGTTTTTTTGTTTGTTTGTTTGTTTGTTTGTTTGTTTGTTTTTTGTCCCACCAGGACATGCACACCTCACAAGTTCCCGGCTCTCTCGACTCGGTTGAAGACGGCTTTCTAGAAGAAGGCGAGGGCAGTGAGGCACAGTCCCCCGTCCCTCGACGCCCCTCGCGATGCCCCTCCTTCTTGGACTAACCCTCTTCAGAGGAGCCGTGAGAGCCAGGAACTTGTGAGTTTTGTATGTCCAGTCAGGCATCATTCATACCTGGTCTGTAGGAAGTTCCTGTCAGAAGGAGGTGGCACCGCGAGGGCGTCGAGGGGCGGAAGGCGGTGCCTTAGTGCCTCCCTCCTTCTGACATTGTAAAGAGACCCTAACTTTATTACTTTTTTAATAGTAGGATGTATGTATGTATGTTTGTTTGTTTGTTTGTTTGTTTGTTTGTTTGTTTTTTGTCCCACCAGGACATGCACACCTCACAAGTTCCCGGCTCTCTCGACTCGGTTGAAGACGGCTTTCTAGAAGAAGGCGAGGGCAGTGAGGCACAGTCCCCCGTCCCTCGACGCCCCTCGCGATGCCCCTCCTTCTTGGACTAACCCTCTTCAGAGGAGCCGTGAGAGCCAGGAACTTGTGAGTTTTGTATGTCCAGTCAGGCATCATTCATACCTGGTCTGTAGGAAGTTCCTGTCAGAAGGAGGTGGCACCGCGAGGGCGTCGAGGGGCGGAAGGCGGTGCCTTAGTGCCTCCCTCCTTCTGACATTGTAAAGGGACCCTAACTTTATTACTTTTTTAATAGTAGGATGTATGTATGTATGTATGTATGTATGTATGTTTGTTTGTTTGTTTGTTTGTTTGTTTGTTTGTTTGTTTGTTTGTTTGTTTTTTGTCCCACCAGGACATGCACACCTCACAAGTTCCCGGCTCTCTCGACTCGGTTGAAGACGGCTTTCTAGAAGAAGGCGAGGGCAGTGAGGCACAGTCCCCCGTCCCTCGACGCCCCTCGCGATGCCCCTCCTTCTTGGACTAACCCTCTTCAGAGGAGCCGTGAGAGCCAGGAACTTGTGAGTTTTGTATGTCCAGTCAGGCATCATTCATACCTGGTCTGTAGGAAGTTCCTGTCAGAAGGAGGTGGCACCGCGAGGGCGTCGAGGGGCGGAAGGCGGTGCCTTAGTGCCTCCCTCCTTCTGACATTGTAAAGGGACCCTAACTTTATTACTTTTTAATAGTAGGATGTATGTATGTATGTTTGTTTGTTTGTTTGTTTGTTTTTTGTCCCACCAGGACATGCACACCTCACAAGTTCCCGGCTCTCTCGACTCGGTTGAAGACGGCTTTCTAGAAGAAGGCGAGGGCAGTGAGGCACAGTCCCCCGTCCCTCGACGCCCCTCGCGATGCCCCTCCTTCTTGGACTAACCCTCTTCAGAGGAGCCGTGAGAGCCAGGAACTTGTGAGTTTTGTATGTCCAGTCAGGCATCATTCATACCTGGTCTGTAGGAAGTTCCTGTCAGAAGGAGGTGGCACCGCGAGGGCGTCGAGGGGCGGAAGGCGGTGCCTTAGTGCCTCCCTCCTTCTGACATTGTAAAGGGACCCTAACTTTATTACTTTTTTAATAGTAGGATGTATGTATGTATGTATGTATGTATGTATGTTTGTTTGTTTGTTTGTTTGTTTGTTTTTTGTCCCACCAGGACATGCACACCTCACAAGTTCCCGGCTCTCTCGACTCGGTTGAAGACGGCTTTCTAGAAGAAGGCGAGGGCAGTGAGGCACAGTCCCCCGTCCCTCGACGCCCCTCGCGATGCCCCTCCTTCTTGGACTAACCCTCTTCAGAGGAGCCGTGAGAGCCAGGAACTTGTGAGTTTTGTATGTCCAGTCAGGCATCATTCGTACCTGGTCTGTAGGAAGTTCCTGTCAGAAGGAGGTGGCACCGCGAGGGCGTCGAGGGGCGGAAGGCGGTGCCTTAGTGCCTCCCTCCTTCTGACATTGTAAAGGGACCCTAACTTTATTACTTTTTTAATAGTAGGATGTATGTTTGTTTGTTTGTTTGTTTGTTTGTTTGTTTGTTTGTTTGTTTTTTGTCCCACCAGGACATGCACACCTCACAAGTTCCCGGCTCTCTCGACTCGGTTGAAGACGGCTTTCTAGAAGAAGGCGAGGGCAGTGAGGCACAGTCCCCCGTCCCTCGACGCCCCTCGCGATGCCCCTCCTTCTTGGACTAACCCTCTTCAGAGGAGCCGTGAGAGCCAGGAACTTGTGAGTTTTGTATGTCCAGTCAGGCATCATTCATACCTGGTCTGTAGGAAGTTCCTGTCAGAAGGAGGTGGCACCGCGAGGGCGTCGAGGGGCGGAAGGCGGTGCCTTAGTGCCTCCCTCCTTCTGACATTGTAAAGGGACCCTAACTTTATTACTTTTTTAATAGTAGGATGTATGTTTGTTTGTTTGTTTGTTTGTTTGTTTGTTTGTTTGTTTGTTTTTTGTCCCACCAGGACATGCACACCTCACAAGTTCCCGGCTCTCTCGACTCGGTTGAAGACGGCTTTCTAGAAGAAGGCGAGGGCAGTGAGGCACAGTCCCCTGTCCCTCGACGCCCCTCGCGATGCCCCTCCTTCTTGGACTAACCCTCTTCAGAGGAGCCGTGAGAGCCAGGAACTTGTGAGTTTTGTATGTCCAGTAAGGTATCATTCATACCTGGTCTGTAGGAAGTTCCTGTCAGAAGGAGGTGGCACCGCGAGGGCGTCAAGGGGCGGAAGGCGGTGCCTTAGTGCCTCCCTCCTTCTGACATTGTAAAGGGACCCTAACTTTATTACTTTTTTAATAGTAGGATGTATGTATGTATGTATGTATGTATGTATGTTTGTTTGTTTGTTTGTTTGTTTGTTTGTTTGTTTGTTTTTTGTCCCACCAGGACATGCACACCTCACAAGTTCCCGGCTCTCTCGACTCGGTTGAAGACGGCTTTCTAGAAGAAGGCGAGGGCAGTGAGGCACAGTCCCCCGTCCCTCGACGCCCCTCGCGATGCCCCTCCTTCTTGGACTAACCCTCTTCAGAGGAGCCGTGAGAGCCAGGAACTTGTGAGTTTTGTATGTCCAGTCAGGCATCATTCATACCTGGTCTGTAGGAAGTTCCTGTCAGAAGGAGGTGGCACCGCGAGGGCGTCGAGGGGCGGAAGGCGGTGCCTTAGTGCCTCCCTCCTTCTGACATTGTAAAGGGACCCTAACTTTATTACTTTTTTAATAGTAGGATGTATGTATGTATGTTTGTTTGTTTGTTTGTTTGTTTGTTTGTTTGTTTGTTTGTTTGTTTGTTTTTTGTCCCACCAGGACATGCACACCTCACAAGTTCCCGGCTCTCTCGACTCGGTTGAAGACGGCTTTCTAGAAGAGGGCGAGGGCAGTGAGGCACAGTCCCCCGTCCCTCGACGCCCCTCGCGATGCCCCTCCTTCTTGGACTAACCCTCTTCAGAGGAGCCGTGAGAGCCAGGAACTTGTGAGTTTTGTATGTCCAGTCAGGCATCATTCATACCTTGTCTGTAGGAAGTTCCTGTCAGAAGGAGGTGGCACCGCGAGGGCGTCGAGGGGCGGAAGGCGGTGCCTTAGTGCCTCCCTCCTTCTGACATTGTAAAGGGACCCTAACTTTATTACTTTTTTAATAGTAGGATGTATGTATGTATGTATGTATGTTTGTTTGTTTGTTTGTTTGTTTGTTTGTTTGTTTTTTGTCCCACCAGGACATGCACACCTCACAAGTTCCCGGCTCTCTCGACTCGGTTGAAGACGGCTTTCTAGAAGAAGGCGAGGGCAGTGAGGCACAGTCCCCCGTCCCTCGACGCCCCTCGCGATGCCCCTCCTTCTTGGACTAACCCTCTTCAGAGGAGCCGTGAGAGCCAGGAACTTGTGAGTTTTGTATGTCCAGTCAGGCATCATTCGTACCTGGTCTGTAGGAAGTTCCTGTCAGAAGGAGGTGGCACCGCGAGGGCGTCGAGGGGCGGAAGGCGGTGCCTTAGTGCCTCCCTCCTTCTGACATTGTAAAGGGACCCTAACTTTATTACTTTTTTAATAGTAGGATGTATGTTTGTTTGTTTGTTTGTTTGTTTGTTTGTTTGTTTGTTTGTTTTTTGTCCCACCAGGACATGCACACCTCACAAGTTCCCGGCTCTCTCGACTCGGTTGAAGACGGCTTTCTAGAAGAAGGCGAGGGCAGTGAGGCACAGTCCCCCGTCCCTCGACGCCCCTCGCGATGCCCCTCCTTCTTGGACTAACCCTCTTCAGAGGAGCCGTGAGAGCCAGGAACTTGTGAGTTTTGTATGTCCAGTCAGGCATCATTCATACCTGGTCTGTAGGAAGTTCCTGTCAGAAGGAGGTGGCACCGCGAGGGCGTCGAGGGGCGGAAGGCGGTGCCTTAGTGCCTCCCTCCTTCTGACATTGTAAAGGGACCCTAACTTTATTACTTTTTTAATAGTAGGATGTATGTTTGTTTGTTTGTTTGTTTGTTTGTTTGTTTGTTTGTTTGTTTTTTGTCCCACCAGGACATGCACACCTCACAAGTTCCCGGCTCTCTCGACTCGGTTGAAGACGGCTTTCTAGAAGAAGGCGAGGGCAGTGAGGCACAGTCCCCTGTCCCTCGACGCCCCTCGCGATGCCCCTCCTTCTTGGACTAACCCTCTTCAGAGGAGCCGTGAGAGCCAGGAACTTGTGAGTTTTGTATGTCCAGTAAGGTATCATTCATACCTGGTCTGTAGGAAGTTCCTGTCAGAAGGAGGTGGCACCGCGAGGGCGTCAAGGGGCGGAAGGCGGTGCCTTAGTGCCTCCCTCCTTCTGACATTGTAAAGGGACCCTAACTTTATTACTTTTTTAATAGTAGGATGTATGTATGTATGTATGTATGTATGTATGTTTGTTTGTTTGTTTGTTTGTTTGTTTGTTTGTTTGTTTTTTGTCCCACCAGGACATGCACACCTCACAAGTTCCCGGCTCTCTCGACTCGGTTGAAGACGGCTTTCTAGAAGAAGGCGAGGGCAGTGAGGCACAGTCCCCCGTCCCTCGACGCCCCTCGCGATGCCCCTCCTTCTTGGACTAACCCTCTTCAGAGGAGCCGTGAGAGCCAGGAACTTGTGAGTTTTGTATGTCCAGTCAGGCATCATTCATACCTGGTCTGTAGGAAGTTCCTGTCAGAAGGAGGTGGCACCGCGAGGGCGTCGAGGGGCGGAAGGCGGTGCCTTAGTGCCTCCCTCCTTCTGACATTGTAAAGGGACCCTAACTTTATTACTTTTTTAATAGTAGGATGTATGTATGTATGTTTGTTTGTTTGTTTGTTTGTTTGTTTGTTTGTTTGTTTGTTTGTTTGTTTTTTGTCCCACCAGGACATGCACACCTCACAAGTTCCCGGCTCTCTCGACTCGGTTGAAGACGGCTTTCTAGAAGAGGGCGAGGGCAGTGAGGCACAGTCCCCCGTCCCTCGACGCCCCTCGCGATGCCCCTCCTTCTTGGACTAACCCTCTTCAGAGGAGCCGTGAGAGCCAGGAACTTGTGAGTTTTGTATGTCCAGTCAGGCATCATTCATACCTTGTCTGTAGGAAGTTCCTGTCAGAAGGAGGTGGCACCGCGAGGGCGTCGAGGGGCGGAAGGCGGTGCCTTAGTGCCTCCCTCCTTCTGACATTGTAAAGGGACCCTAACTTTATTACTTTTTTAATAGTAGGATGTATGTATGTATGTATGTATGTTTGTTTGTTTGTTTGTTTGTTTGTTTGTTTGTTTTTTGTCCCACCAGGACATGCACACCTCACAAGTTCCCGGCTCTCTCGACTCGGTTGAAGACGGCTTTCTAGAAGAAGGCGAGGGCAGTGAGGCACAGTCCCCCGTCCCTCGACGCCCCTCGCGATGCCCCTCCTTCTTGGACTAACCCTCTTCAGAGGAGCCGTGAGAGCCAGGAACTTGTGAGTTTTGTATGTCCAGTCAGGCATCATTCATACCTGGTCTGTAGGAAGTTCCTGTCAGAAGGAGGTGGCACCGCGAGGGCGTCGAGGGGCGGAAGGCGGTGCCTTAGTGCCTCCCTCCTTCTGACATTGTAAAGAGACCCTAACTTTATTACTTTTTTAATAGTAGGATGTATGTATGTATGTTTGTTTGTTTGTTTGTTTGTTTGTTTGTTTGTTTGTTTTTTGTCCCACCAGGACATGCACACCTCACAAGTTCCCGGCTCTCTCGACTCGGTTGAAGACGGCTTTCTAGAAGAAGGCGAGGGCAGTGAGGCACAGTCCCCCGTCCCTCGACGCCCCTCGCGATGCCCCTCCTTCTTGGACTAACCCTCTTCAGAGGAGCCGTGAGAGCCAGGAACTTGTGAGTTTTGTATGTCCAGTCAGGCATCATTCATACCTGGTCTGTAGGAAGTTCCTGTCAGAAGGAGGTGGCACCGCGAGGGCGTCGAGGGGCGGAAGGCGGTGCCTTAGTGCCTCCCTCCTTCTGACATTGTAAAGGGACCCTAACTTTATTACTTTTTTAATAGTAGGATGTATGTATGTATGTTTGTTTGTTTGTTTGTTTGTTTGTTTGTTTGTTTGTTTGTTTGTTTTTTGTCCCACCAGGACATGCACACCTCACAAGTTCCCGGCTCTCTCGACTCGGTTGAAGACGGCTTTCTAGAAGAAGGCGAGGGCAGTGAGGCACAGTCCCCTGTCCCTCGACGCCCCTCGCGATGCCCCTCCTTCTTGGACTAACCCTCTTCAGAGGAGCCGTGAGAGCCAGGAACTTGTGAGTTTTGTATGTCCAGTAAGGTATCATTCATACCTGGTCTGTAGGAAGTTCCTGTCAGAAGGAGGTGGCACCGCGAGGGCGTCAAGGGGCGGAAGGCGGTGCCTTAGTGCCTCCCTCCTTCTGACATTGTAAAGGGACCCTAACTTTATTACTTTTTTAATAGTAGGATGTATGTATGTATGTATGTATGTATGTTTGTTTGTTTGTTTGTTTGTTTGTTTGTTTGTTTGTTTGTTTTTTGTCCCACCAGGACATGCACACCTCACAAGTTCCCGGCTCTCTCGACTCGGTTGAAGACGGCTTTCTAGAAGAAGGCGAGGGCAGTGAGGCACAGTCCCCCGTCCCTCGACGCCCCTCGCGATGCCCCTCCTTCTTGGACTAACCCTCTTCAGAGGAGCCGTGAGAGCCAGGAACTTGTGAGTTTTGTATGTCCAGTCAGGCATCATTCATACCTGGTCTGTAGGAAGTTCCTGTCAGAAGGAGGTGGCACCGCGAGGGCGTCGAGGGGCGGAAGGCGGTGCCTTAGTGCCTCCCTCCTTCTGACATTGTAAAGGGACCCTAACTTTATTACTTTTTTAATAGTAGGATGTATGTATGTATGTTTGTTTGTTTGTTTGTTTGTTTGTTTGTTTGTTTGTTTTTTGTCCCACCAGGACATGCACACCTCACAAGTTCCCGGCTCTCTCGACTCGGTTGAAGACGGCTTTCTAGAAGAAGGCGAAGGCAGTGAGGCACAGTCCCCCGTCCCTCGACGCCCCTCGCGATGCCCCTCCTTCTTGGACTAACCCTCTTCAGAGGAGCCGTGAGAGCCAGGAACTTGTGAGTTTTGTATGTCCAGTCAGGCATCATTCATACCTGGTCTGTAGGAAGTTCCTGTCAGAAGGAGGTGGCACCGCGAGGGCGTCGAGGGGCGGAAGGCGGTGCCTTAGTGCCTCCCTCCTTCTGACATTGTAAAGGGACCCTAACTTTATTACTTTTTTAATAGTAGGATGTATGTATGTATGTTTGTTTGTTTGTTTGTTTGTTTGTTTGTTTGTTTGTTTTTTGTCCCACCAGGACATGCACACCTCACAAGTTCCCGGCTCTCTCGACTCGGTTGAAGACGGCTTTCTAGAAGAGGGCGAGGGCAGTGAGGCACAGTCCCCCGTCCCTCGACGCCCCTCGCGATGCCCCTCCTTCTTGGACTAACCCTCTTCAGAGGAGCCGTGAGAGCCAGGAACTTGTGAGTTTTGTATGTCCAGTCAGGCATCATTCATACCTGGTCTGTAGGAAGTTCCTGTCAGAAGGAGGTGGCACCGCGAGGGCGTCGAGGGGCGGAAGGCGGTGCCTTAGTGCCTCCCTCCTTCTGACATTGTAAAGGGACCCTAACTTTATTACTTTTTTAATAGTAGGATGTATGTATGTATGTTTTTTTGTTTGTTTGTTTGTTTGTTTGTTTGTTTGTTTTTTGTCCCACCAGGACATGCACACCTCACAAGTTCCCGGCTCTCTCGACTCGGTTGAAGACGGCTTTCTAGAAGAAGGCGAGGGCAGTGAGGCACAGTCCCCCGTCCCTCGACGCCCCTCGCGATGCCCCTCCTTCTTGGACTAACCCTCTTCAGAGGAGCCGTGAGAGCCAGGAACTTGTGAGTTTTGTATGTCCAGTCAGGCATCATTCATACCTGGTCTGTAGGAAGTTCCTGTCAGAAGGAGGTGGCACCGCGAGGGCGTCGAGGGGCGGAAGGCGGTGCCTTAGTGCCTCCCTCCTTCTGACATTGTAAAGGGACCCTAACTTTATTACTTTTTTAATAGTAGGATGTATGTATGTATGTATGTATGTATGTATGTATGTATGTATGTATGTTTGTTTGTTTGTTTGTTTGTTTGTTTGTTTTTTGTCCCACCAGGACATGCACACCTCACAAGTTCCCGGCTCTCTCGACTCGGTTGAAGACGGCTTTCTAGAAGAAGGCGAGGGCAGTGAGGCACAGTCCCCCGTCCCTCGACGCCCCTCGCGATGCCCCTCCTTCTTGGACTAACCCTCTTCAGAGGAGCCGTGAGAGCCAGGAACTTGTGAGTTTTGTATGTCCAGTCAGGCATCATTCATACCTGGTCTGTAGGAAGTTCCTGTCAGAAGGAGGTGGCACCGCGAGGGCGTCGAGGGGCGGAAGGCGGTGCCTTAGTGCCTCCCTCCTTCTGA
>NC_138946.1:35362537-35627537 GCF_965226115.1 Aulonocara stuartgranti
CTCCTTCTTGGACTAACCCTCTTCAGAGGAGCCGTGAGAGCCAGGAACTTGTGAGTTTTGTATGTCCAGTAAGGTATCATTCATACCTGGTCTGTAGGAAGTTCCTGTCAGAAGGAGGTGGCACCGCGAGGGCGTCAAGGGGCGGAAGGCGGTGCCTTAGTGCCTCCCTCCTTCTGACATTGTAAAGGGACCCTAACTTTATTACTTTTTTAATAGTAGGATGTATGTATGTATGTATGTATGTATGTATGTTTGTTTGTTTGTTTGTTTGTTTGTTTGTTTGTTTGTTTTTTGTCCCACCAGGACATGCACACCTCACAAGTTCCCGGCTCTCTCGACTCGGTTGAAGACGGCTTTCTAGAAGAAGGCGAGGGCAGTGAGGCACAGTCCCCCGTCCCTCGACGCCCCTCGCGATGCCCCTCCTTCTTGGACTAACCCTCTTCAGAGGAGCCGTGAGAGCCAGGAACTTGTGAGTTTTGTATGTCCAGTCAGGCATCATTCATACCTGGTCTGTAGGAAGTTCCTGTCAGAAGGAGGTGGCACCGCGAGGGCGTCGAGGGGCGGAAGGCGGTGCCTTAGTGCCTCCCTCCTTCTGACATTGTAAAGGGACCCTAACTTTATTACTTTTTTAATAGTAGGATGTATGTATGTATGTTTGTTTGTTTGTTTGTTTGTTTGTTTGTTTGTTTGTTTGTTTGTTTGTTTTTTGTCCCACCAGGACATGCACACCTCACAAGTTCCCGGCTCTCTCGACTCGGTTGAAGACGGCTTTCTAGAAGAGGGCGAGGGCAGTGAGGCACAGTCCCCCGTCCCTCGACGCCCCTCGCGATGCCCCTCCTTCTTGGACTAACCCTCTTCAGAGGAGCCGTGAGAGCCAGGAACTTGTGAGTTTTGTATGTCCAGTCAGGCATCATTCATACCTTGTCTGTAGGAAGTTCCTGTCAGAAGGAGGTGGCACCGCGAGGGCGTCGAGGGGCGGAAGGCGGTGCCTTAGTGCCTCCCTCCTTCTGACATTGTAAAGGGACCCTAACTTTATTACTTTTTTAATAGTAGGATGTATGTATGTATGTATGTATGTTTGTTTGTTTGTTTGTTTGTTTGTTTGTTTGTTTTTTGTCCCACCAGGACATGCACACCTCACAAGTTCCCGGCTCTCTCGACTCGGTTGAAGACGGCTTTCTAGAAGAAGGCGAGGGCAGTGAGGCACAGTCCCCCGTCCTCGACTCCCCTCGCGATGCCCCTCCTTCTTGGACTAACCCTCTTCAGAGGAGCCGTGAGAGCCAGGAACTTGTGAGTTTTGTATGTCCAGTCAGGCATCATTCATACCTGGTCTGTAGGAAGTTCCTGTCAGAAGGAGGTGGCACCGCGAGGGCGTCGAGGGGCGGAAGGCGGTGCCTTAGTGCCTCCCTCCTTCTGACATTGTAAAGAGACCCTAACTTTATTACTTTTTTAATAGTAGGATGTATGTATGTATGTTTGTTTGTTTGTTTGTTTGTTTGTTTGTTTGTTTGTTTTTTGTCCCACCAGGACATGCACACCTCACAAGTTCCCGGCTCTCTCGACTCGGTTGAAGACGGCTTTCTAGAAGAAGGCGAGGGCAGTGAGGCACAGTCCCCCGTCCCTCGACGCCCCTCGCGATGCCCCTCCTTCTTGGACTAACCCTCTTCAGAGGAGCCGTGAGAGCCAGGAACTTGTGAGTTTTGTATGTCCAGTCAGGCATCATTCATACCTGGTCTGTAGGAAGTTCCTGTCAGAAGGAGGTGGCACCGCGAGGGCGTCGAGGGGCGGAAGGCGGTGCCTTAGTGCCTCCCTCCTTCTGACATTGTAAAGGGACCCTAACTTTATTACTTTTTTAATAGTAGGATGTATGTATGTATGTTTGTTTGTTTGTTTGTTTGTTTGTTTGTTTGTTTGTTTGTTTGTTTTTTGTCCCACCAGGACATGCACACCTCACAAGTTCCCGGCTCTCTCGACTCGGTTGAAGACGGCTTTCTAGAAGAAGGCGAGGGCAGTGAGGCACAGTCCCCTGTCCCTCGACGCCCCTCGCGATGCCCCTCCTTCTTGGACTAACCCTCTTCAGAGGAGCCGTGAGAGCCAGGAACTTGTGAGTTTTGTATGTCCAGTAAGGTATCATTCATACCTGGTCTGTAGGAAGTTCCTGTCAGAAGGAGGTGGCACCGCGAGGGCGTCAAGGGGCGGAAGGCGGTGCCTTAGTGCCTCCCTCCTTCTGACATTGTAAAGGGACCCTAACTTTATTACTTTTTTAATAGTAGGATGTATGTATGTATGTATGTATGTATGTTTGTTTGTTTGTTTGTTTGTTTGTTTGTTTGTTTGTTTGTTTTTTGTCCCACCAGGACATGCACACCTCACAAGTTCCCGGCTCTCTCGACTCGGTTGAAGACGGCTTTCTAGAAGAAGGCGAGGGCAGTGAGGCACAGTCCCCCGTCCCTCGACGCCCCTCGCGATGCCCCTCCTTCTTGGACTAACCCTCTTCAGAGGAGCCGTGAGAGCCAGGAACTTGTGAGTTTTGTATGTCCAGTCAGGCATCATTCATACCTGGTCTGTAGGAAGTTCCTGTCAGAAGGAGGTGGCACCGCGAGGGCGTCGAGGGGCGGAAGGCGGTGCCTTAGTGCCTCCCTCCTTCTGACATTGTAAAGGGACCCTAACTTTATTACTTTTTTAATAGTAGGATGTATGTATGTATGTTTGTTTGTTTGTTTGTTTGTTTGTTTGTTTGTTTGTTTTTTGTCCCACCAGGACATGCACACCTCACAAGTTCCCGGCTCTCTCGACTCGGTTGAAGACGGCTTTCTAGAAGAAGGCGAAGGCAGTGAGGCACAGTCCCCCGTCCCTCGACGCCCCTCGCGATGCCCCTCCTTCTTGGACTAACCCTCTTCAGAGGAGCCGTGAGAGCCAGGAACTTGTGAGTTTTGTATGTCCAGTCAGGCATCATTCATACCTGGTCTGTAGGAAGTTCCTGTCAGAAGGAGGTGGCACCGCGAGGGCGTCGAGGGGCGGAAGGCGGTGCCTTAGTGCCTCCCTCCTTCTGACATTGTAAAGGGACCCTAACTTTATTACTTTTTTAATAGTAGGATGTATGTATGTATGTTTGTTTGTTTGTTTGTTTGTTTGTTTGTTTGTTTGTTTTTTGTCCCACCAGGACATGCACACCTCACAAGTTCCCGGCTCTCTCGACTCGGTTGAAGACGGCTTTCTAGAAGAAGGCGAGGGCAGTGAGGCACAGTCCCCCGTCCCTCGACGCCCCTCGCGATGCCCCTCCTTCTTGGACTAACCCTCTTCAGAGGAGCCGTGAGAGCCAGGAACTTGTGAGTTTTGTATGTCCAGTCAGGCATCATTCATACCTGGTCTGTAGGAAGTTCCTGTCAGAAGGAGGTGGCACCGCGAGGGCGTCGAGGGGCGGAAGGCGGTGCCTTAGTGCCTCCCTCCTTCTGACATTGTAAAGGGACCCTAACTTTATTACTTTTTTAATAGTAGGATGTATGTATGTATGTATGTATGTATGTATGTATGTATGTATGTATGTTTGTTTGTTTGTTTGTTTGTTTGTTTGTTTTTTGTCCCACCAGGACATGCACACCTCACAAGTTCCCGGCTCTCTCGACTCGGTTGAAGACGGCTTTCTAGAAGAAGGCGAGGGCAGTGAGGCACAGTCCCCCGTCCCTCGACGCCCCTCGCGATGCCCCTCCTTCTTGGACTAACCCTCTTCAGAGGAGCCGTGAGAGCCAGGAACTTGTGAGTTTTGTATGTCCAGTCAGGCATCATTCATACCTGGTCTGTAGGAAGTTCCTGTCAGAAGGAGGTGGCACCGCGAGGGCGTCGAGGGGCGGAAGGCGGTGCCTTAGTGCCTCCCTCCTTCTGACATTGTAAAGAGACCCTAACTTTATTACTTTTTTAATAGTAGGATGTATGTTTGTTTGTTTGTTTGTTTGTTTGTTTGTTTGTTTGTTTGTTTTTTGTCCCACCAGGACATGCACACCTCACAAGTTCCCGGCTCTCTCGACTCGGTTGAAGACGGCTTTCTAGAAGAAGGCGAGGGCAGTGAGGCACAGTCCCCCGTCCCTCGACGCCCCTCGCGATGCCCCTCCTTCTTGGACTAACCCTCTTCAGAGGAGCCGTGAGAGCCAGGAACTCTTGAGTTTTGTATGTCCAGTCAGGCATCATTCATACCTGGTCTGTAGGAAGTTCCTGTCAGAAGGAGGTGGCACCGCGAGGGCGTCGAGGGGCGGAAGGCGGTGCCTTAGTGCCTCCCTCCTTCTGACATTGTAAAGGGACCCTAACTTTATTACTTTTTTAATAGTAGGATGTATGTATGTATGTATGTATGTATGTATGTTTGTTTGTTTGTTTGTTTGTTTGTTTTTTGTCCCACCAGGACATGCACACCTCACAAGTTCCCGGCTCTCTCGACTCGGTTGAAGACGGCTTTCTAGAAGAAGGCGAGGGCAGTGAGGCACAGTCCCCCGTCCCTCGACGCCCCTCGCGATGCCCCTCCTTCTTGGACTAACCCTCTTCAGAGGAGCCGTGAGAGCCAGGAACTTGTGAGTTTTGTATGTCCAGTCAGGCATCATTCATACCTGGTCTGTAGGAAGTTCCTGTCAGAAGGAGGTGGCACCGCGAGGGTGTCGAGGGGCGGAAGGCGGTGCCTTAGTGCCTCCCTCCTTCTGACATTGTAAAGGGACCCTAACTTTATTACTTTTTTAATAGTAGGATGTATGTATGTATGTTTGTTTGTTTGTTTGTTTGTTTGTTTGTTTTTTGTCCCACCAGGACATGCACACCTCACAAGTTCCCGGCTCTCTCGACTCGGTTGAAGACGGCTTTCTAGAAGAAGGCGAGGGCAGTGAGGCACAGTCCCCTGTCCCTCGACGCCCCTCGCGATGCCCCTCCTTCTTGGACTAACCCTCTTCAGAGGAGCCGTGAGAGCCAGGAACTTGTGAGTTTTGTATGTCCAGTAAGGTATCATTCATACCTGGTCTGTAGGAAGTTCCTGTCAGAAGGAGGTGGCACCGCGAGGGCGTCAAGGGGCGGAAGGCGGTGCCTTAGTGCCTCCCTCCTTCTGACATTGTAAAGGGACCCTAACTTTATTACTTTTTTAATAGTAGGATGTATGTATGTATGTATGTATGTATGTTTGTTTGTCTGTTTGTTTGTTTGTTTGTTTGTTTGTTTGTTTGTTTTTTGTCCCACCAGGACATGCACACCTCACAAGTTCCCGGCTCTCTCGACTCGGTTGAAGACGGCTTTCTAGAAGAAGGCGAGGGCAGTGAGGCACAGTCCCCCGTCCCTCGACGCCCCTCGCGATGCCCCTCCTTCTTGGACTAACCCTCTTCAGAGGAGCCGTGAGAGCCAGGAACTTGTGAGTTTTGTATGTCCAGTCAGGCATCATTCATACCTGGTCTGTAGGAAGTTCCTGTCAGAAGGAGGTGGCACCGCGAGGGCGTCGAGGGGCGGAAGGCGGTGCCTTAGTGCCTCCCTCCTTCTGACATTGTAAAGGGACCCTAACTTTATTACTTTTTTAATAGTAGGATGTATGTATGTATGTTTTTTTGTTTGTTTGTTTGTTTGTTTGTTTGTTTGTTTTTTGTCCCACCAGGACATGCACACCTCACAAGTTCCCGGCTCTCTCGACTCGGTTGAAGACGGCTTTCTAGAAGAAGGCGAGGGCAGTGAGGCACAGTCCCCCGTCCCTCGACGCCCCTCGCGATGCCCCTCCTTCTTGGACTAACCCTCTTCAGAGGAGCCGTGAGAGCCAGGAACTTGTGAGTTTTGTATGTCCAGTCAGGCATCATTCATACCTGGTCTGTAGGAAGTTCCTGTCAGAAGGAGGTGGCACCGCGAGGGCGTCGAGGGGCGGAAGGCGGTGCCTTAGTGCCTCCCTCCTTCTGACATTGTAAAGGGACCCTAACTTTATTACTTTTTTAATAGTAGGATGTATGTATGTATGTTTTTTTGTTTGTTTGTTTGTTTGTTTGTTTGTTTGTTTGTTTTTTGTCCCACCAGGACATGCACACCTCACAAGTTCCCGGCTCTCTCGACTCGGTTGAAGACGGCTTTCTAGAAGAAGGCGAGGGCAGTGAGGCACAGTCCCCCGTCCCTCGACGCCCCTCGCGATGCCCCTCCTTCTTGGACTAACCCTCTTCAGAGGAGCCGTGAGAGCCAGGAACTTGTGAGTTTTGTATGTCCAGTCAGGCATCATTCATACCTGGTCTGTAGGAAGTTCCTGTCAGAAGGAGGTGGCACCGCGAGGGCGTCGAGGGGCGGAAGGCGGTGCCTTAGTGCCTCCCTCCTTCTGACATTGTAAAGAGACCCTAACTTTATTACTTTTTTAATAGTAGGATGTATGTTTGTTTGTTTGTTTGTTTGTTTGTTTGTTTGTTTGTTTGTTTGTTTTTTGTCCCACCAGGACATGCACACCTCACAAGTTCCCGGCTCTCTCGACTCGGTTGAAGACGGCTTTCTAGAAGAAGGCGAGGGCAGTGAGGCACAGTCCCCCGTCCCTCGACGCCCCTCGCGATGCCCCTCCTTCTTGGACTAACCCTCTTCAGAGGAGCCGTGAGAGCCAGGAACTCTTGAGTTTTGTATGTCCAGTCAGGCATCATTCATACCTGGTCTGTAGGAAGTTCCTGTCAGAAGGAGGTGGCACCGCGAGGGCGTCGAGGGGCGGAAGGCGGTGCCTTAGTGCCTCCCTCCTTCTGACATTGTAAAGGGACCCTAACTTTATTACTTTTTTAATAGTAGGATGTATGTATGTATGTATGTATGTATGTTTGTTTGTCTGTTTGTTTGTTTGTTTGTTTGTTTGTTTGTTTGTTTTTTGTCCCACCAGGACATGCACACCTCACAAGTTCCCGGCTCTCTCGACTCGGTTGAAGACGGCTTTCTAGAAGAAGGCGAGGGCAGTGAGGCACAGTCCCCCGTCCCTCGACGCCCCTCGCGATGCCCCTCCTTCTTGGACTAACCCTCTTCAGAGGAGCCGTGAGAGCCAGGAACTTGTGAGTTTTGTATGTCCAGTCAGGCATCATTCATACCTGGTCTGTAGGAAGTTCCTGTCAGAAGGAGGTGGCACCGCGAGGACGTCGAGGGGCGGAAGGCGGTGCCTTAGTGCCTCCCTCCTTCTGACATTGTAAAGGGACCCTAACTTTATTACTTTTTTAATAGTAGGATGTTTGTTTGTTTGTTTGTTTGTTTGTTTGTTTGTTTGTTTGTTTGTTTGTTTGTTTGTTTGTTTGTTTGTTTTTTGTCCCACCAGGACATGCACACCTCACAAGTTCCCGGCTCTCTCGACTCGGTTGAAGACGGCTTTCTAGAAGAAGGCGAAGGCAGTGAGGCACAGTCCCCCGTCCCTCGACGCCCCTCGCGATGCCCCTCCTTCTTGGACTAACCCTCTTCAGAGGAGCCGTGAGAGCCAGGAACTTGTGAGTTTTGTATGTCCAGTCAGGCATCATTCATACCTGGTCTGTAGGAAGTTCCTGTCAGAAGGAGGTGGCACCGCGAGGGCGTCGAGGGGCGGAAGGCGGTGCCTTAGTGCCTCCCTCCTTCTGACATTGTAAAGGGACCCTAACTTTATTACTTTTTTAATAGTAGGATGTATGTATGTATGTTTGTTTGTTTGTTTGTTTGTTTGTTTGTTTGTTTGTTTGTTTTTTGTCCCACCAGGACATGCACACCTCACAAGTTCCCGGCTCTCTCGACTCGGTTGAAGACGGCTTTCTAGAAGAGGGCGAGGGCAGTGAGGCACAGTCCCCCGTCCCTCGACGCCCCTCGCGATGCCCCTCCTTCTTGGACTAACCCTCTTCAGAGGAGCCGTGAGAGCCAGGAACTTGTGAGTTTTGTATGTCCAGTCAGGCATCATTCATACCTGGTCTGTAGGAAGTTCCTGTCAGAAGGAGGTGGCACCGCGAGGGCGTCGAGGGGCGGAAGGCGGTGCCTTAGTGCCTCCCTCCTTCTGACATTGTAAAGAGACCCTAACTTTATTACTTTTTTAATAGTAGGATGTATGTATGTATGTTTGTTTGTTTGTTTGTTTGTTTGTTTGTTTGTTTGTTTGTTTTTTGTCCCACCAGGACATGCACACCTCACAAGTTCCCGGCTCTCTCGACTCGGTTGAAGACGGCTTTCTAGAAGAGGGCGAGGGCAGTGAGGCACAGTCCCCCGTCCCTCGACGCCCCTCGCGATGCCCCTCCTTCTTGGACTAACCCTCTTCAGAGGAGCCGTGAGAGCCAGGAACTTGTGAGTTTTGTATGTCCAGTCAGGCATCATTCATACCTGGTCTGTAGGAAGTTCCTGTCAGAAGGAGGTGGCACCGCGAGGGCGTCGAGGGGCGGAAGGCGGTGCCTTAGTGCCTCCCTCCTTCTGACATTGTAAAGAGACCCTAACTTTATTACTTTTTTAATAGTAGGATGTATGTATGTATGTTTGTTTGTTTGTTTGTTTGTTTGTTTGTTTGTTTGTTTGTTTTTTGTCCCACCAGGACATGCACACCTCACAAGTTCCCGGCTCTCTCGACTCGGTTGAAGACGGCTTTCTAGAAGAAGGCGAGGGCAGTGAGGCACAGTCCCCCGTCCCTCGACGCCCCTCGCGATGCCCCTCCTTCTTGGACTAACCCTCTTCAGAGGAGCCGTGAGAGCCAGGAACTTGTGAGTTTTGTATGTCCAGTCAGGCATCATTCATACCTGGTCTGTAGGAAGTTCCTGTCAGAAGGAGGTGGCACCGCGAGGGCGTCGAGGGGCGGAAGGCGGTGCCTTAGTGCCTCCCTCCTTCTGACATTGTAAAGGGACCCTAACTTTATTACTTTTTTAATAGTAGGATGTATGTATGTATGTTTTTTTGTTTGTTTGTTTGTTTGTTTGTTTGTTTGTTTTTGTCCCACCAGGACATGCACACCTCACAAGTTCCCGGCTCTCTCGACTCGGTTGAAGACGGCTTTCTAGAAGAAGGCGAGGGCAGTGAGGCACAGTCCCCCGTCCCTCGACGCCCCTCGCGATGCCCCTCCTTCTTGGACTAACCCTCTTCAGAGGAGCCGTGAGAGCCAGGAACTTGTGAGTTTTGTATGTCCAGTCAGGCATCATTCATACCTGGTCTGTAGGAAGTTCCTGTCAGAAGGAGGTGGCACCGCGAGGGCGTCGAGGGGCGGAAGGCGGTGCCTTAGTGCCTCCCTCCTTCTGACATTGTAAAGGGACCCTAACTTTATTACTTTTTTAATAGTAGGATGTATGTATGTATGTTTTTTTGTTTGTTTGTTTGTTTGTTTGTTTGTTTTTTGTCCCACCAGGACATGCACACCTCACAAGTTCCCGGCTCTCTCGACTCGGTTGAAGACGGCTTTCTAGAAGAAGGCGAGGGCAGTGAGGCACAGTCCCCCGTCCCTCGACGCCCCTCGCGATGCCCCTCCTTCTTGGACTAACCCTCTTCAGAGGAGCCGTGAGAGCCAGGAACTTGTGAGTTTTGTATGTCCAGTCAGGCATCATTCATACCTGGTCTGTAGGAAGTTCCTGTCAGAAGGAGGTGGCACCGCGAGGGCGTCGAGGGGCGGAAGGCGGTGCCTTAGTGCCTCCCTCCTTCTGACATTGTAAAGGGACCCTAACTTTATTACTTTTTTAATAGTAGGATGTATGTATGTATGTTTTTTTGTTTGTTTGTTTGTTTGTTTGTTTGTTTGTTTTTTGTCCCACCAGGACATGCACACCTCACAAGTTCCCGGCTCTCTCGACTCGGTTGAAGACGGCTTTCTAGAAGAAGGCGAGGGCAGTGAGGCACAGTCCCCCGTCCCTCGACGCCCCTCGCGATGCCCCTCCTTCTTGGACTAACCCTCTTCAGAGGAGCCGTGAGAGCCAGGAACTTGTGAGTTTTGTATGTCCAGTCAGGCATCATTCATACCTGGTCTGTAGGAAGTTCCTGTCAGAAGGAGGTGGCACCGCGAGGGCGTCGAGGGGCGGAAGGCGGTGCCTTAGTGCCTCCCTCCTTCTGACATTGTAAAGGGACCCTAACTTTATTACTTTTTTAATAGTAGGATGTATGTATGTATGTTTTTTTGTTTGTTTGTTTGTTTGTTTGTTTGTTTGTTTGTTTTTTGTCCCACCAGGACATGCACACCTCACAAGTTCCCGGCTCTCTCGACTCGGTTGAAGACGGCTTTCTAGAAGAAGGCGAGGGCAGTGAGGCACAGTCCCCCGTCCCTCGACGCCCCTCGCGATGCCCCTCCTTCTTGGACTAACCCTCTTCAGAGGAGCCGTGAGAGCCAGGAACTTGTGAGTTTTGTATGTCCAGTCAGGCATCATTCATACCTGGTCTGTAGGAAGTTCCTGTCAGAAGGAGGTGGCACCGCGAGGGCGTCGAGGGGCGGAAGGCGGTGCCTTAGTGCCTCCCTCCTTCTGACATTGTAAAGAGACCCTAACTTTATTACTTTTTTAATAGTAGGATGTATGTTTGTTTGTTTGTTTGTTTGTTTGTTTGTTTGTTTTTTGTCCCACCAGGACATGCACACCTCACAAGTTCCCGGCTCTCTCGACTCGGTTGAAGACGGCTTTCTAGAAGAAGGCGAGGGCAGTGAGGCACAGTCCCCCGTCCCTCGACGCCCCTCGCGATGCCCCTCCTTCTTGGACTAACCCTCTTCAGAGGAGCCGTGAGAGCCAGGAACTTGTGAGTTTTGTATGTCCAGTCAGGCATCATTCGTACCTGGTCTGTAGGAAGTTCCTGTCAGAAGGAGGTGGCACCGCGAGGGCGTCGAGGGGCGGAAGGCGGTGCCTTAGTGCCTCCCTCCTTCTGACATTGTAAAGGGACCCTAACTTTATTACTTTTTTAATAGTAGGATGTATGTATGTATGTATGTATGTTTGTTTGTTTGTTTGTTTGTTTGTTTGTTTGTTTTTTGTCCCACCAGGACATGCACACCTCACAAGTTCCCGGCTCTCTCGACTCGGTTGAAGACGGCTTTCTAGAAGAAGGCGAGGGCAGTGAGGCACAGTCCCCCGTCCCTCGACGCCCCTCGCGATGCCCCTCCTTCTTGGACTAACCCTCTTCAGAGGAGCCGTGAGAGCCAGGAACTTGTGAGTTTTGTATGTCCAGTCAGGCATCATTCATACCTGGTCTGTAGGAAGTTCCTGTCAGAAGGAGGTGGCACCGCGAGGGCGTCGAGGGGCGGAAGGCGGTGCCTTAGTGCCTCCCTCCTTCTGACATTGTAAAGGGACCCTAACTTTATTACTTTTTTAATAGTAGGATGTATGTATGTATGTATGTATGTATGTTTGTTTGTTTGTTTGTTTGTTTGTTTGTTTGTTTGTTTGTTTGTTTTTTGTCCCACCAGGACATGCACACCTCACAAGTTCCCGGCTCTCTCGACTCGGTTGAAGACGGCTTTCTAGAAGAAGGCGAGGGCAGTGAGGCACAGTCCCCCGTCCCTCGACGCCCCTCGCGATGCCCCTCCTTCTTGGACTAACCCTCTTCAGAGGAGCCGTGAGAGCCAGGAACTTGTGAGTTTTGTATGTCCAGTCAGGCATCATTCATACCTGGTCTGTAGGAAGTTCCTGTCAGAAGGAGGTGGCACCGCGAGGGCGTCGAGGGGCGGAAGGCGGTGCCTTAGTGCCTCCCTCCTTCTGACATTGTAAAGGGACCCTAACTTTATTACTTTTTAATAGTAGGATGTATGTATGTATGTTTGTTTGTTTGTTTGTTTGTTTTTTGTCCCACCAGGACATGCACACCTCACAAGTTCCCGGCTCTCTCGACTCGGTTGAAGACGGCTTTCTAGAAGAAGGCGAGGGCAGTGAGGCACAGTCCCCCGTCCCTCGACGCCCCTCGCGATGCCCCTCCTTCTTGGACTAACCCTCTTCAGAGGAGCCGTGAGAGCCAGGAACTTGTGAGTTTTGTATGTCCAGTCAGGCATCATTCATACCTGGTCTGTAGGAAGTTCCTGTCAGAAGGAGGTGGCACCGCGAGGGCGTCGAGGGGCGGAAGGCGGTGCCTTAGTGCCTCCCTCCTTCTGACATTGTAAAGGGACCCTAACTTTATTACTTTTTTAATAGTAGGATGTATGTATGTATGTTTTTTTTGTTTGTTTGTTTGTTTGTTTGTTTGTTTGTTTGTTTGTTTGTTTGTTTGTTTTTTGTCCCACCAGGACATGCACACCTCACAAGTTCCCGGCTCTCTCGACTCGGTTGAAGACGGCTTTCTAGAAGAAGGCGAGGGCAGTGAGGCACAGTCCCCCGTCCCTCGACGCCCCTCGCGATGCCCCTCCTTCTTGGACTAACCCTCTTCAGAGGAGCCGTGAGAGCCAGGAACTTGTGAGTTTTGTATGTCCAGTCAGGCATCATTCATACCTGGTCTGTAGGAAGTTCCTGTCAGAAGGAGGTGGCACCGCGAGGGCGTCGAGGGGCGGAAGGCGGTGCCTTAGTGCCTCCCTCCTTCTGACATTGTAAAGGGACCCTAACTTTATTACTTTTTAATAGTAGGATGTATGTATGTATGTTTGTTTGTTTGTTTGTTTGTTTGTTTTTTGTCCCACCAGGACATGCACACCTCACAAGTTCCCGGCTCTCTCGACTCGGTTGAAGACGGCTTTCTAGAAGAAGGCGAGGGCAGTGAGGCACAGTCCCCCGTCCCTCGACGCCCCTCGCGATGCCCCTCCTTCTTGGACTAACCCTCTTCAGAGGAGCCGTGAGAGCCAGGAACTTGTGAGTTTTGTATGTCCAGTCAGGCATCATTCATACCTGGTCTGTAGGAAGTTCCTGTCAGAAGGAGGTGGCACCGCGAGGGCGTCGAGGGGCGGAAGGCGGTGCCTTAGTGCCTCCCTCCTTCTGACATTGTAAAGGGACCCTAACTTTATTACTTTTTTAATAGTAGGATGTATGTATGTATGTATGTTTGTTTGTTTGTTTGTTTGTTTTTTGTCCCACCAGGACATGCACACCTCACAAGTTCCCGGCTCTCTCGACTCGGTTGAAGACGGCTTTCTAGAAGAAGGCGAGGGCAGTGAGGCACAGTCCCCCGTCCTTCGACGCCCCTCGCGATGCCCCTCCTTCTTGGACTAACCCTCTTCAGAGGAGCCGTGAGAGCCAGGAACTTGTGAGTTTTGTATGTCCAGTCAGGCATCATTCATACCTGGTCTGTAGGAAGTTCCTGTCAGAAGGAGGTGGCACCGCGAGGGCGTCGAGGGGCGGAAGGCGGTGCCTTAGTGCCTCCCTCCTTCTGACATTGTAAAGGGACCCTAACTTTATTACTTTTTTAATAGTAGGATGTATGTATGTATGTATGTATGTTTGTTTGTTTGTTTGTTTGTTTGTTTGTTTTTTGTCCCACCAGGACATGCACACCTCACAAGTTCCCGGCTCTCTCGACTCGGTTGAAGACGGCTTTCTAGAAGAAGGCGAGGGCAGTGAGGCACAGTCCCCCGTCCCTCGACGCCCCTCGCGATGCCCCTCCTTCTTGGACTAACCCTCTTCAGAGGAGCCGTGAGAGCCAGGAACTTGTGAGTTTTGTATGTCCAGTCAGGCATCATTCATACCTGGTCTGTAGGAAGTTCCTGTCAGAAGGAGGTGGCACCGCGAGGGCGTCGAGGGGCGGAAGGCGGTGCCTTAGTGCCTCCCTCCTTCTGACATTGTAAAGGGACCCTAACTTTATTACTTTTTTAATAGTAGGATGTATGTATGTATGTATGTATGTATGTTTGTTTGTTTGTTTGTTTGTTTGTTTGTTTGTTTGTTTGTTTGTTTTTTGTCCCACCAGGACATGCACACCTCACAAGTTCCCGGCTCTCTCGACTCGGTTGAAGACGGCTTTCTAGAAGAAGGCGAGGGCAGTGAGGCACAGTCCCCCGTCCCTCGACGCCCCTCGCGATGCCCCTCCTTCTTGGACTAACCCTCTTCAGAGGAGCCGTGAGAGCCAGGAACTTGTGAGTTTTGTATGTCCAGTCAGGCATCATTCATACCTGGTCTGTAGGAAGTTCCTGTCAGAAGGAGGTGGCACCGCGAGGGCGTCGAGGGGCGGAAGGCGGTGCCTTAGTGCCTCCCTCCTTCTGACATTGTAAAGGGACCCTAACTTTATTACTTTTTAATAGTAGGATGTATGTATGTATGTTTGTTTGTTTGTTTGTTTGTTTTTTGTCCCACCAGGACATGCACACCTCACAAGTTCCCGGCTCTCTCGACTCGGTTGAAGACGGCTTTCTAGAAGAAGGCGAGGGCAGTGAGGCACAGTCCCCCGTCCCTCGACGCCCCTCGCGATGCCCCTCCTTCTTGGACTAACCCTCTTCAGAGGAGCCGTGAGAGCCAGGAACTTGTGAGTTTTGTATGTCCAGTCAGGCATCATTCATACCTGGTCTGTAGGAAGTTCCTGTCAGAAGGAGGTGGCACCGCGAGGGCGTCGAGGGGCGGAAGGCGGTGCCTTAGTGCCTCCCTCCTTCTGACATTGTAAAGGGACCCTAACTTTATTACTTTTTTAATAGTAGGATGTATGTATGTATGTATGTATGTATGTATGTATGTATGTTTGTTTGTTTGTTTGTTTGTTTGTTTGTTTGTTTTGTCCCACCAGGACATGCACACCTCACAAGTTCCCGGCTCTCTCGACTCGGTTGAAGACGGCTTTCTAGAAGAAGGCGAGGGCAGTGAGGCACAGTCCCCCGTCCCTCGACGCCCCTCGCGATGCCCCTCCTTCTTGGACTAACCCTCTTCAGAGGAGCCGTGAGAGCCAGGAACTTGTGAGTTTTGTATGTCCAGTCAGGCATCATTCATACCTGGTCTGTAGGAAGTTCCTGTCAGAAGGAGGTGGCACCGCGAGGGCGTCGAGGGGCGGAAGGCGGTGCCTTAGTGCCTCCCTCCTTCTGACATTGTAAAGGGACCCTAACTTTATTACTTTTTTAATAGTAGGATGTATGTATGTATGTATGTATGTATGTATGTATGTATGTATGTTTGTTTGTTTGTTTGTTTGTTTGTTTGTTTGTTTGTTTGTTTTTTGTCCCACCAGGACATGCACACCTCACAAGTTCCCGGCTCTCTCGACTCGGTTGAAGACGGCTTTCTAGAAGAAGGCGAGGGCAGTGAGGCACAGTCCCCCGTCCCTCGACGCCCCTCGCGATGCCCCTCCTTCTTGGACTAACCCTCTTCAGAGGAGCCGTGAGAGCCAGGAACTTGTGAGTTTTGTATGTCCAGTCAGGCATCATTCATACCTGGTCTGTAGGAAGTTCCTGTCAGAAGGAGGTGGCACCGCGAGGGCGTCGAGGGGCGGAAGGCGGTGCCTTAGTGCCTCCCTCCTTCTGACATTGTAAAGGGACCCTAACTTTATTACTTTTTAATAGTAGGATGTATGTATGTATGTTTGTTTGTTTGTTTGTTTGTTTGTTTTTGTCCCACCAGGACATGCACACCTCACAAGTTCCCGGCTCTCTCGACTCGGTTGAAGACGGCTTTCTAGAAGAAGGCGAGGGCAGTGAGGCACAGTCCCCCGTCCCTCGACGCCCCTCGCGATGCCCCTCCTTCTTGGACTAACCCTCTTCAGAGGAGCCGTGAGAGCCAGGAATTTGTGAGTTTTGTATGTCCAGTCAGGCATCATTCATACCTGGTCTGTAGGAAGTTCCTGTCAGAAGGAGGTGGCACCGCGAGGGCGTCGAGGGGCGGAAGGCGGTGCCTTAGTGCCTCCCTCCTTCTGACATTGTAAAGGGACCCTAACTTTATTACTTTTTTAATAGTAGGATGTATGTATGTATGTATGTATGTATGTTTGTTTGTTTGTTTGTTTGTTTGTTTGTTTGTTTTTTGTCCCACCAGGACATGCACACCTCACAAGTTCCCGGCTCTCTCGACTCGGTTGAAGACGGCTTTCTAGAAGAAGGCGAGGGCAGTGAGGCACAGTCCCCCGTCCCTCGACGCCCCTCGCAATGCCCCTCCTTCTTGGACTAACCCTCTTCAGAGGAGCCGTGAGAGCCAGGAACTTGTGAGTTTTGTATGTCCAGTCAGGCATCATTCATACCTGGTCTGTAGGAAGTTCCTGTCAGAAGGAGGTGGCACCGCGAGGGCGTCGAGGGGCGGAAGGCGGTGCCTTAGTGCCTCCCTCCTTCTGACATTGTAAAGGGACCCTAACTTTATTACTTTTTTAATAGTAGGATGTATGTATGTATGTTTTTTTGTTTGTTTGTTTGTTTGTTTGTTTGTTTGTTTGTTTGTTTGTTTGTTTGTTTGTTTTTTGTCCCACCAGGACATGCACACCTCACAAGTTCCCGGCTCTCTCGACTCGGTTGAAGACAGCTTTCTAGAAGAAGGCGAGGGCAGTGAGGCACAGTCCCCCGTCCCTCGACGCCCCTCGCGATGCCCCTCCTTCTTGGACTAACCCTCTTCAGAGGAGCCGTGAGAGCCAGGAACTTGTGAGTTTTGTATGTCCAGTCAGGCATCATTCATACCTGGTCTGTAGGAAGTTTCTGTCAGAAGGAGGTGGCACCGCGAGGGCGTCGAGGGGCGGAAGGCGGTGCCTTAGTGCCTCCCTCCTTCTGACATTGTAAAGGGACCCTAACTTTATTACTTTTTTAATAGTAGGATGTATGTATGTATGTATGTTTGTTTGTTTGTTTGTTTGTTTGTTTGTTTGTTTGTTTGTTTGTTTTTTGTCCCACCAGGACATGCACACCTCACAAGTTCCCGGCTCTCTCGACTCGGTTGAAGACGGCTTTCTAGAAGAAGGCGAGGGCAGTGAGGCACAGTCCCCCGTCCCTCGACGCCCCTCGCGATGCCCCTCCTTCTTGGACTAACCCTCTTCAGAGGAGCCGTGAGAGCCAGGAACTTGTGAGTTTTGTATGTCCAGTCAGGCATTATTCATACCTGGTCTGTAGGAAGTTCCTGTCAGAAGGAGGTGGCACCGCGAGGGCGTCGAGGGGCGGAAGGCGGTGCCTTAGTGCCTCCCTCCTTCTGACATTGTAAAGGGACCCTAACTTTATTACTTTTTTAATAGTAGGATGTATGTATGTATGTATGTATGTATGTATGTATGTATGTTTGTTTGTTTGTTTGTTTGTTTGTTTTTTGTCCCACCAGGACATGCACACCTCACAAGTTCCCGGCTCTCTCGACTCGGTTGAAGACGGCTTTCTAGAAGAAGGCGAGGGCAGTGAGGCACAGTCCCCCGTCCCTCGACGCCCCTCGCGATGCCCCTCCTTCTTGGACTAACCCTCTTCAGAGGAGCCGTGAGAGCCAGGAACTTGTGAG
Organism: Aulonocara stuartgranti; assembly: GCF_965226115.1. NCBI lineage: Eukaryota > Metazoa > Chordata > Actinopteri > Cichliformes > Cichlidae > Aulonocara > Aulonocara stuartgranti. Next base: position 35,379,751 of record NC_138946.1, read on the forward strand.
TTTTGTATGTCCAGTCAGGCATCATTCATACCTGGTCTGTAGGAAGTTCCTGTCAGAAGGAGGTGGCACCGCGAGGGCGTCGAGGGGCGGAAGGCGGTGCCTTAGTGCCTCCCTCCTTCTGACATTGTAAAGGGACCCTAACTTTATTACTTTTTAATAGTAGGATGTATGTATGTATGTTTGTTTGTTTGTTTGTTTGTTTGTTTTTTGTCCCACCAGGACATGCACACCTCACAAGTTCCCGGCTCTCTCGACTCGGTTGAAGACGGCTTTCTAGAAGAAGGCGAGGGCAGTGAGGCACAGTCCCCCGTCCCTCGACGCCCCTCGCGATGCCCCTCCTTCTTGGACTAACCCTCTTCAGAGGAGCCGTGAGAGCCAGGAATTTGTGAGTTTTGTATGTCCAGTCAGGCATCATTCATACCTGGTCTGTAGGAAGTTCCTGTCAGAAGGAGGTGGCACCGCGAGGGCGTCGAGGGGCGGAAGGCGGTGCCTTAGTGCCTCCCTCCTTCTGACATTGTAAAGGGACCCTAACTTTATTACTTTTTTAATAGTAGGATGTATGTATGTATGTATGTATGTATGTTTGTTTGTTTGTTTGTTTGTTTGTTTGTTTGTTTTTTGTCCCACCAGGACATGCACACCTCACAAGTTCCCGGCTCTCTCGACTCGGTTGAAGACGGCTTTCTAGAAGAAGGCGAGGGCAGTGAGGCACAGTCCCCCGTCCCTCGACGCCCCTCGCGATGCCCCTCCTTCTTGGACTAACCCTCTTCAGAGGAGCCGTGAGAGCCAGGAACTTGTGAGTTTTGTATGTCCAGTCAGGCATTATTCATACCTGGTCTGTAGGAAGTTCCTGTCAGAAGGAGGTGGCACCGCGAGGGCGTCGAGGGGCGGAAGGCGGTGCCTTAGTGCCTCCCTCCTTCTGACATTGTAAAGGGACCCTAACTTTATTACTTTTTTAATAGTAGGATGTATGTATGTATGTATGTATGTATGTTTGTTTGTTTGTTTGTTTGTTTGTTTGTTTGTTTTTTGTCCCACCAGGACATGCACACCTCACAAGTTCCCGGCTCTCTCGACTCGGTTGAAGACGGCTTTCTAGAAGAAGGCGAGGGCAGTGAGGCACAGTCCCCCGTCCCTCGACGCCCCTCGCGATGCCCCTCCTTCTTGGACTAACCCTCTTCAGAGGAGCCGTGAGAGCCAGGAACTTGTGAGTTTTGTATGTCCAGTCAGGCATTATTCATACCTGGTCTGTAGGAAGTTCCTGTCAGAAGGAGGTGGCACCGCGAGGGCGTCGAGGGGCGGAAGGCGGTGCCTTAGTGCCTCCCTCCTTCTGACATTGTAAAGGGACCCTAACTTTATTACTTTTTTAATAGTAGGATGTATGTATGTATGTATGTATGTATGTTTGTTTGTTTGTTTGTTTGTTTGTTTGTTTGTTTTTTGTCCCACCAGGACATGCACACCTCACAAGTTCCCGGCTCTCTCGACTCGGTTGAAGACGGCTTTCTAGAAGAAGGCGAGGGCAGTGAGGCACAGTCCCCCGTCCCTCGACGCCCCTCGCGATGCCCCTCCTTCTTGGACTAACCCTCTTCAGAGGAGCCGTGAGAGCCAGGAACTTGTGAGTTTTGTATGTCCAGTCAGGCATCATTCATACCTGGTCTGTAGGAAGTTCCTGTCAGAAGGAGGTGGCACCGCGAGGGCGTCGAGGGGCGGAAGGCGGTGCCTTAGTGTCTCCCTCCTTCTGACATTGTAAAGGGACCCTAACTTTATTACTTTTTAATAGTAGGATGTATGTATGTATGTTTGTTTGTTTGTTTGTTTGTTTGTTTTTTGTCCCACCAGGACATGCACACCTCACAAGTTCCCGGCTCTCTCGACTCGGTTGAAGACAGCTTTCTAGAAGAAGGCGAGGGCAGTGAGGCACAGTCCCCCGTCCTTCGACGCCCCTCGCGATGCCCCTCCTTCTTGGACTAACCCTCTTCAGAGGAGCCGTGAGAGCCAGGAACTTGTGAGTTTTGTATGTCCAGTCAGGCATCATTCATACCTGGTCTGTAGGAAGTTCCTGTCAGAAGGAGGTGGCACCGCGAGGGCGTCGAGGGGCGGAAGGCGGTGCCTTAGTGCCTCCCTCCTTCTGACATTGTAAAGAGACCCTAACTTTATTACTTTTTTAATAGTAGGATGTATGGGTGTATGTATGTATGTTTGTTTGTTTGTTTGTTTGTTTGTTTGTTTGTTTTTTGTCCCACCAGGACATGCACACCTCACAAGTTCCCGGCTCTCTCGACTCGGTTGAACACGGCTTTCTAGAAGAAGGCGAGGGCAGTGAGGCACAGTCCCCCGTCCCTCGACGCCCCTCGCGATGCCCCTCCTTCTTGGACTAACCCTCTTCAGAGGAGCCGTGAGAGCCAGGAACTTGTGAGTTTTGTATGTCCAGTCAGGCATCATTCATACCTGGTCTGTAGGAAGTTCCTGTCAGAAGGAGGTGGCACCGCGAGGGCGTCGAGGGGCGGAAGGCGGTGCCTTAGTGCCTCCCTCCTTCTGACATTGTAAAGGGACCCTAACTTTATTACTTTTTTAATAGTAGGATGTATGTATGTATGTATGTATGTTTGTTTGTTTGTTTGTTTGTTTGTTTGTTTTTTGTCCCACCAGGACATGCACACCTCACAAGTTCCCGGCTCTCTCGACTCGGTTGAAGACGGCTTTCTAGAAGAAGGCGAGGGCAGTGAGGCACAGTCCCCCGTCCCTCGACGCCCCTCGCGATGCCCCTCCTTCTTGGACTAACCCTCTTCAGAGGAGCCGTGAGAGCCAGGAACTTGTGAGTTTTGTATGTCCAGTCAGGCATCATTCATACCTGGTCTGTAGGAAGTTCCTGTCAGAAGGAGGTGGCACCGCGAGGGCGTCGAGGGGCGGAAGGCGGTGCCTTAGTGCCTCCCTCCTTCTGACATTGTAAAGGGACCCTAACTTTATTACTTTTTTAATAGTAGGATGTATGTATGTATGTTTGTTTGTTTGTTTGTTTGTTTGTTTGTTTGTTTGTTTGTTTTTTGTCCCACCAGGACATGCACACCTCACAAGTTCCCGGCTCTCTCGACTCGGTTGAAGACGGCTTTCTAGAAGAAGGCGAGGGCAGTGAGGCACAGTCCCCCGTCCCTCGACGCCCCTCGCGATGCCCCTCCTTCTTGGACTAACCCTCTTCAGAGGAGCCGTGAGAGCCAGGAACTTGTGAGTTTTGTATGTCCAGTCAGGCATCATTCATACCTGGTCTGTAGGAAGTTCCTGTCAGAAGGAGGTGGCACCGCGAGGGCGTCGAGGGGCGGAAGGCGGTGCCTTAGTGCCTCCCTCCTTCTGACATTGTAAAGGGACCCTAACTATATTATTTTTTTAATAGTAGGATGTATGTATGTATGTATGTTTGTTTGTTTGTTTGTTTGTTTGTTTGTTTGTTTGTTTGTTTGTTTTTTGTCCCACCAGGACATGCACACCTCACAAGTTCCCGGCTCTCTCGACTCGGTTGAAGACGGCTTTCTAGAAGAAGGCGAGGGCAGTGAGGCACAGTCCCCCGTCCCTCGACGCCCCTCGCGATGCCCCTCCTTCTTGGACTAACCCTCTTCAGAGGAGCCGTGAGAGCCAGGAACTTGTGAGTTTTGTATGTCCAGTCAGGCATCATTCATACCTGGTCTGTAGGAAGTTCCTGTCAGAAGGAGGTGGCACCGCGAGGGCGTCGAGGGGCGGAAGGCGGTGCCTTAGTGCCTCCCTCCTTCTGACATTGTAAAGGGACCCTAACTTTATTACTTTTTTAATAGTAGGATGTATGTATGTATGTTTGTTTGTTTGTTTGTTTGTTTGTTTGTTTGTTTGTTTGTTTGTTTTTTGTCCCACCAGGACATGCACACCTCACAAGTTCCCGGCTCTCTCGACTCGGTTGAAGACGGCTTTCTAGAAGAAGGCGAGGGCAGTGAGGCACAGTCCCCCGTCCCTCGACGCCCCTCGCGATGCCCCTCCTTCTTGGACTAACCCTCTTCAGAGGAGCCGTGAGAGCCAGGAACTTGTGAGTTTTGTATGTCCAGTCAGGCATCATTCATACCTGGTCTGTAGGAAGTTCCTGTCAGAAGGAGGTGGCACCGCGAGGGCGTCGAGGGGCGGAAGGCGGTGCCTTAGTGCCTCCCTCCTTCTGACATTGTAAAGGGACCCTAACTTTATTACTTTTTTAATAGTAGGATGTATGTATGTATGTTTTTTTGTTTGTTTGTTTGTTTGTTTGTTTGTTTGTTTTTGTCCCACCAGGACATGCACACCTCACAAGTTCCCGGCTCTCTCGACTCGGTTGAAGACGGCTTTCTAGAAGAAGGCGAGGGCAGTGAGGCACAGTCCCCCGTCCCTCGACGCCCCTCGCGATGCCCCTCCTTCTTGGACTAACCCTCTTCAGAGGAGCCGTGAGAGCCAGGAACTTGTGAGTTTTGTATGTCCAGTCAGGCATCATTCATACCTGGTCTGTAGGAAGTTCCTGTCAGAAGGAGGTGGCACCGCGAGGGCGTCGAGGGGCGGAAGGCGGTGCCTTAGTGCCTCCCTCCTTCTGACATTGTAAAGGGACCCTAACTTTATTACTTTTTTAATAGTAGGATGTATGTATGTATGTTTTTTTGTTTGTTTGTTTGTTTGTTTGTTTGTTTGTTTGTTTTTTGTCCCACCAGGACATGCACACCTCACAAGTTCCCGGCTCTCTCGACTCGGTTGAAGACGGCTTTCTAGAAGAAGGCGAGGGCAGTGAGGCACAGTCCCCCGTCCCTCGACGCCCCTCGCGATGCCCCTCCTTCTTGGACTAACCCTCTTCAGAGGAGCCGTGAGAGCCAGGAACTTGTGAGTTTTGTATGTCCAGTCAGGCATCATTCATACCTGGTCTGTAGGAAGTTCCTGTCAGAAGGAGGTGGCACCGCGAGGGCGTCGAGGGGCGGAAGGCGGTGCCTTAGTGCCTCCCTCCTTCTGACATTGTAAAGAGACCCTAACTTTATTACTTTTTTAATAGTAGGATGTATGTTTGTTTGTTTGTTTGTTTGTTTGTTTGTTTGTTTGTTTGTTTTTTGTCCCACCAGGACATGCACACCTCACAAGTTCCCGGCTCTCTCGACTCGGTTGAAGACGGCTTTCTAGAAGAAGGCGAGGGCAGTGAGGCACAGTCCCCCGTCCCTCGACGCCCCTCGCGATGCCCCTCCTTCTTGGACTAACCCTCTTCAGAGGAGCCGTGAGAGCCAGGAACTCTTGAGTTTTGTATGTCCAGTCAGGCATCATTCATACCTGGTCTGTAGGAAGTTCCTGTCAGAAGGAGGTGGCACCGCGAGGGCGTCGAGGGGCGGAAGGCGGTGCCTTAGTGCCTCCCTCCTTCTGACATTGTAAAGGGACCCTAACTTTATTACTTTTTTAATAGTAGGATGTATGTATGTATGTATGTATGTATGTTTGTTTGTCTGTTTGTTTGTTTGTTTGTTTGTTTGTTTGTTTGTTTGTTTTTTGTCCCACCAGGACATGCACACCTCACAAGTTCCCGGCTCTCTCGACTCGGTTGAAGACGGCTTTCTAGAAGAAGGCGAGGGCAGTGAGGCACAGTCCCCCGTCCCTCGACGCCCCTCGCGATGCCCCTCCTTCTTGGACTAACCCTCTTCAGAGGAGCCGTGAGAGCCAGGAACTTGTGAGTTTTGTATGTCCAGTCAGGCATCATTCATACCTGGTCTGTAGGAAGTTCCTGTCAGAAGGAGGTGGCACCGCGAGGGCGTCGAGGGGCGGAAGGCGGTGCCTTAGTGCCTCCCTCCTTCTGACATTGTAAAGGGACCCTAACTTTATTACTTTTTTAATAGTAGGATGTTTGTTTGTTTGTTTGTTTGTTTGTTTGTTTGTTTGTTTGTTTGTTTGTTTTTTGTCCCACCAGGACATGCACACCTCACAAGTTCCCGGCTCTCTCGACTCGGTTGAAGACGGCTTTCTAGAAGAAGGCGAAGGCAGTGAGGCACAGTCCCCCGTCCCTCGACGCCCCTCGCGATGCCCCTCCTTCTTGGACTAACCCTCTTCAGAGGAGCCGTGAGAGCCAGGAACTTGTGAGTTTTGTATGTCCAGTCAGGCATCATTCATACCTGGTCTGTAGGAAGTTCCTGTCAGAAGGAGGTGGCACCGCGAGGGCGTCGAGGGGCGGAAGGCGGTGCCTTAGTGCCTCCCTCCTTCTGACATTGTAAAGGGACCCTAACTTTATTACTTTTTTAATAGTAGGATGTATGTATGTATGTATGTTTGTTTGTTTGTTTGTTTGTTTGTTTGTTTGTTTGTTTGTTTGTTTGTTTGTTTGTTTGTTTGTTTTTTGTCCCACCAGGACATGCACACCTCACAAGTTCCCGGCTCTCTCGACTCGGTTGAAGACGGCTTTCTAGAAGAAGGCGAGGGCAGTGAGGCACAGTCCCCCGTCCCTCGACGCCCCTCGCGATGCCCCTCCTTCTTGGACTAACCCTCTTCAGAGGAGCCGTGAGAGCCAGGAACTTGTGAGTTTTGTATGTCCAGTCAGGCATCATTCATACCTGGTCTGTAGGAAGTTCCTGTCAGAAGGAGGTGGCACCGCGAGGGCGTCGAGGGGCGGAAGGCGGTGCCTTAGTGCCTCCCTCCTTCTGACATTGTAAAGGGACCCTAACTTTATTACTTTTTTAATAGTAGGATGTATGTATGTATGTTTTTTTGTTTGTTTGTTTGTTTGTTTGTTTGTTTGTTTGTTTTTTGTCCCACCAGGACATGCACACCTCACAAGTTCCCGGCTCTCTCGACTCGGTTGAAGACGGCTTTCTAGAAGAAGGCGAGGGCAGTGAGGCACAGTCCCCCGTCCCTCGACGCCCCTCGCGATGCCCCTCCTTCTTGGACTAACCCTCTTCAGAGGAGCCGTGAGAGCCAGGAACTTGTGAGTTTTGTATGTCCAGTCAGGCATCATTCATACCTGGTCTGTAGGAAGTTCCTGTCAGAAGGAGGTGGCACCGCGAGGGCGTCGAGGGGCGGAAGGCGGTGCCTTAGTGCCTCCCTCCTTCTGACATTGTAAAGAGACCCTAACTTTATTACTTTTTTAATAGTAGGATGTATGTTTGTTTGTTTGTTTGTTTGTTTGTTTGTTTGTTTGTTTGTTTTTTGTCCCACCAGGACATGCACACCTCACAAGTTCCCGGCTCTCTCGACTCGGTTGAAGACGGCTTTCTAGAAGAAGGCGAGGGCAGTGAGGCACAGTCCCCCGTCCCTCGACGCCCCTCGCGATGCCCCTCCTTCTTGGACTAACCCTCTTCAGAGGAGCCGTGAGAGCCAGGAACTCTTGAGTTTTGTATGTCCAGTCAGGCATCATTCATACCTGGTCTGTAGGAAGTTCCTGTCAGAAGGAGGTGGCACCGCGAGGGCGTCGAGGGGCGGAAGGCGGTGCCTTAGTGCCTCCCTCCTTCTGACATTGTAAAGGGACCCTAACTTTATTACTTTTTTAATAGTAGGATGTATGTATGTATGTATGTATGTATGTTTGTTTGTCTGTTTGTTTGTTTGTTTGTTTGTTTGTTTGTTTGTTTTTTGTCCCACCAGGACATGCACACCTCACAAGTTCCCGGCTCTCTCGACTCGGTTGAAGACGGCTTTCTAGAAGAAGGCGAGGGCAGTGAGGCACAGTCCCCCGTCCCTCGACGCCCCTCGCGATGCCCCTCCTTCTTGGACTAACCCTCTTCAGAGGAGCCGTGAGAGCCAGGAACTTGTGAGTTTTGTATGTCCAGTCAGGCATCATTCATACCTGGTCTGTAGGAAGTTCCTGTCAGAAGGAGGTGGCACCGCGAGGACGTCGAGGGGCGGAAGGCGGTGCCTTAGTGCCTCCCTCCTTCTGACATTGTAAAGGGACCCTAACTTTATTACTTTTTTAATAGTAGGATGTTTGTTTGTTTGTTTGTTTGTTTGTTTGTTTGTTTGTTTGTTTGTTTGTTTGTTTGTTTGTTTGTTTGTTTGTTTTTTGTCCCACCAGGACATGCACACCTCACAAGTTCCCGGCTCTCTCGACTCGGTTGAAGACGGCTTTCTAGAAGAAGGCGAAGGCAGTGAGGCACAGTCCCCCGTCCCTCGACGCCCCTCGCGATGCCCCTCCTTCTTGGACTAACCCTCTTCAGAGGAGCCGTGAGAGCCAGGAACTTGTGAGTTTTGTATGTCCAGTCAGGCATCATTCATACCTGGTCTGTAGGAAGTTCCTGTCAGAAGGAGGTGGCACCGCGAGGGCGTCGAGGGGCGGAAGGCGGTGCCTTAGTGCCTCCCTCCTTCTGACATTGTAAAGGGACCCTAACTTTATTACTTTTTTAATAGTAGGATGTATGTATGTATGTTTGTTTGTTTGTTTGTTTGTTTGTTTGTTTGTTTGTTTGTTTTTTGTCCCACCAGGACATGCACACCTCACAAGTTCCCGGCTCTCTCGACTCGGTTGAAGACGGCTTTCTAGAAGAGGGCGAGGGCAGTGAGGCACAGTCCCCCGTCCCTCGACGCCCCTCGCGATGCCCCTCCTTCTTGGACTAACCCTCTTCAGAGGAGCCGTGAGAGCCAGGAACTTGTGAGTTTTGTATGTCCAGTCAGGCATCATTCATACCTGGTCTGTAGGAAGTTCCTGTCAGAAGGAGGTGGCACCGCGAGGGCGTCGAGGGGCGGAAGGCGGTGCCTTAGTGCCTCCCTCCTTCTGACATTGTAAAGAGACCCTAACTTTATTACTTTTTTAATAGTAGGATGTATGTATGTATGTTTGTTTGTTTGTTTGTTTGTTTGTTTGTTTGTTTGTTTTTTGTCCCACCAGGACATGCACACCTCACAAGTTCCCGGCTCTCTCGACTCGGTTGAAGACGGCTTTCTAGAAGAAGGCGAGGGCAGTGAGGCACAGTCCCCCGTCCCTCGACGCCCCTCGCGATGCCCCTCCTTCTTGGACTAACCCTCTTCAGAGGAGCCGTGAGAGCCAGGAACTTGTGAGTTTTGTATGTCCAGTCAGGCATCATTCATACCTGGTCTGTAGGAAGTTCCTGTCAGAAGGAGGTGGCACCGCGAGGGCGTCGAGGGGCGGAAGGCGGTGCCTTAGTGCCTCCCTCCTTCTGACATTGTAAAGGGACCCTAACTTTATTACTTTTTTAATAGTAGGATGTATGTATGTATGTTTTTTTGTTTGTTTGTTTGTTTGTTTGTTTGTTTTTTGTCCCACCAGGACATGCACACCTCACAAGTTCCCGGCTCTCTCGACTCGGTTGAAGACGGCTTTCTAGAAGAAGGCGAGGGCAGTGAGGCACAGTCCCCCGTCCCTCGACGCCCCTCGCGATGCCCCTCCTTCTTGGACTAACCCTCTTCAGAGGAGCCGTGAGAGCCAGGAACTTGTGAGTTTTGTATGTCCAGTCAGGCATCATTCATACCTGGTCTGTAGGAAGTTCCTGTCAGAAGGAGGTGGCACCGCGAGGGCGTCGAGGGGCGGAAGGCGGTGCCTTAGTGCCTCCCTCCTTCTGACATTGTAAAGGGACCCTAACTTTATTACTTTTTTAATAGTAGGATGTATGTATGTATGTTTTTTTGTTTGTTTGTTTGTTTGTTTGTTTGTTTTTTGTCCCACCAGGACATGCACACCTCACAAGTTCCCGGCTCTCTCGACTCGGTTGAAGACGGCTTTCTAGAAGAAGGCGAGGGCAGTGAGGCACAGTCCCCCGTCCCTCGACGCCCCTCGCGATGCCCCTCCTTCTTGGACTAACCCTCTTCAGAGGAGCCGTGAGAGCCAGGAACTTGTGAGTTTTGTATGTCCAGTCAGGCATCATTCATACCTGGTCTGTAGGAAGTTCCTGTCAGAAGGAGGTGGCACCGCGAGGGCGTCGAGGGGCGGAAGGCGGTGCCTTAGTGCCTCCCTCCTTCTGACATTGTAAAGGGACCCTAACTTTATTACTTTTTTAATAGTAGGATGTATGTATGTATGTTTTTTTGTTTGTTTGTTTGTTTGTTTGTTTGTTTGTTTTTTGTCCCACCAGGACATGCACACCTCACAAGTTCCCGGCTCTCTCGACTCGGTTGAAGACGGCTTTCTAGAAGAAGGCGAGGGCAGTGAGGCACAGTCCCCCGTCCCTCGACGCCCCTCGCGATGCCCCTCCTTCTTGGACTAACCCTCTTCAGAGGAGCCGTGAGAGCCAGGAACTTGTGAGTTTTGTATGTCCAGTCAGGCATCATTCATACCTGGTCTGTAGGAAGTTCCTGTCAGAAGGAGGTGGCACCGCGAGGGCGTCGAGGGGCGGAAGGCGGTGCCTTAGTGCCTCCCTCCTTCTGACATTGTAAAGGGACCCTAACTTTATTACTTTTTTAATAGTAGGATGTATGTATGTATGTTTTTTTGTTTGTTTGTTTGTTTGTTTGTTTGTTTGTTTGTTTTTTGTCCCACCAGGACATGCACACCTCACAAGTTCCCGGCTCTCTCGACTCGGTTGAAGACGGCTTTCTAGAAGAAGGCGAGGGCAGTGAGGCACAGTCCCCCGTCCCTCGACGCCCCTCGCGATGCCCCTCCTTCTTGGACTAACCCTCTTCAGAGGAGCCGTGAGAGCCAGGAACTTGTGAGTTTTGTATGTCCAGTCAGGCATCATTCATACCTGGTCTGTAGGAAGTTCCTGTCAGAAGGAGGTGGCACCGCGAGGGCGTCGAGGGGCGGAAGGCGGTGCCTTAGTGCCTCCCTCCTTCTGACATTGTAAAGAGACCCTAACTTTATTACTTTTTTAATAGTAGGATGTATGTTTGTTTGTTTGTTTGTTTGTTTGTTTGTTTGTTTTTTGTCCCACCAGGACATGCACACCTCACAAGTTCCCGGCTCTCTCGACTCGGTTGAAGACGGCTTTCTAGAAGAAGGCGAGGGCAGTGAGGCACAGTCCCCCGTCCCTCGACGCCCCTCGCGATGCCCCTCCTTCTTGGACTAACCCTCTTCAGAGGAGCCGTGAGAGCCAGGAACTTGTGAGTTTTGTATGTCCAGTCAGGCATCATTCGTACCTGGTCTGTAGGAAGTTCCTGTCAGAAGGAGGTGGCACCGCGAGGGCGTCGAGGGGCGGAAGGCGGTGCCTTAGTGCCTCCCTCCTTCTGACATTGTAAAGGGACCCTAACTTTATTACTTTTTTAATAGTAGGATGTATGTATGTATGTATGTATGTTTGTTTGTTTGTTTGTTTGTTTGTTTGTTTGTTTTTTGTCCCACCAGGACATGCACACCTCACAAGTTCCCGGCTCTCTCGACTCGGTTGAAGACGGCTTTCTAGAAGAAGGCGAGGGCAGTGAGGCACAGTCCCCCGTCCCTCGACGCCCCTCGCGATGCCCCTCCTTCTTGGACTAACCCTCTTCAGAGGAGCCGTGAGAGCCAGGAACTTGTGAGTTTTGTATGTCCAGTCAGGCATCATTCATACCTGGTCTGTAGGAAGTTCCTGTCAGAAGGAGGTGGCACCGCGAGGGCGTCGAGGGGCGGAAGGCGGTGCCTTAGTGCCTCCCTCCTTCTGACATTGTAAAGGGACCCTAACTTTATTACTTTTTTAATAGTAGGATGTATGTATGTATGTATGTATGTATGTTTGTTTGTTTGTTTGTTTGTTTGTTTGTTTGTTTGTTTGTTTGTTTTTTGTCCCACCAGGACATGCACACCTCACAAGTTCCCGGCTCTCTCGACTCGGTTGAAGACGGCTTTCTAGAAGAAGGCGAGGGCAGTGAGGCACAGTCCCCCGTCCCTCGACGCCCCTCGCGATGCCCCTCCTTCTTGGACTAACCCTCTTCAGAGGAGCCGTGAGAGCCAGGAACTTGTGAGTTTTGTATGTCCAGTCAGGCATCATTCATACCTGGTCTGTAGGAAGTTCCTGTCAGAAGGAGGTGGCACCGCGAGGGCGTCGAGGGGCGGAAGGCGGTGCCTTAGTGCCTCCCTCCTTCTGACATTGTAAAGGGACCCTAACTTTATTACTTTTTAATAGTAGGATGTATGTATGTATGTTTGTTTGTTTGTTTGTTTGTTTTTTGTCCCACCAGGACATGCACACCTCACAAGTTCCCGGCTCTCTCGACTCGGTTGAAGACGGCTTTCTAGAAGAAGGCGAGGGCAGTGAGGCACAGTCCCCCGTCCCTCGACGCCCCTCGCGATGCCCCTCCTTCTTGGACTAACCCTCTTCAGAGGAGCCGTGAGAGCCAGGAACTTGTGAGTTTTGTATGTCCAGTCAGGCATCATTCATACCTGGTCTGTAGGAAGTTCCTGTCAGAAGGAGGTGGCACCGCGAGGGCGTCGAGGGGCGGAAGGCGGTGCCTTAGTGCCTCCCTCCTTCTGACATTGTAAAGGGACCCTAACTTTATTACTTTTTTAATAGTAGGATGTATGTATGTATGTTTTTTTTGTTTGTTTGTTTGTTTGTTTGTTTGTTTGTTTGTTTGTTTGTTTGTTTGTTTTTTGTCCCACCAGGACATGCACACCTCACAAGTTCCCGGCTCTCTCGACTCGGTTGAAGACGGCTTTCTAGAAGAAGGCGAGGGCAGTGAGGCACAGTCCCCCGTCCCTCGACGCCCCTCGCGATGCCCCTCCTTCTTGGACTAACCCTCTTCAGAGGAGCCGTGAGAGCCAGGAACTTGTGAGTTTTGTATGTCCAGTCAGGCATCATTCATACCTGGTCTGTAGGAAGTTCCTGTCAGAAGGAGGTGGCACCGCGAGGGCGTCGAGGGGCGGAAGGCGGTGCCTTAGTGCCTCCCTCCTTCTGACATTGTAAAGGGACCCTAACTTTATTACTTTTTTAATAGTAGGATGTATGTATGTTTGTTTGTTTGTTTGTTTGTTTGTTTGTTTGTTTGTTTGTTTGTTTTTTGTCCCACCAGGACATGCACACCTCACAAGTTCCCGGCTCTCTCGACTCGGTTGAAGACGGCTTTCTAGAAGAAGGCGAGGGCAGTGAGGCACAGTCCCCCGTCCCTCGACGCCCCTCGCGATGCCCCTCCTTCTTGGACTAACCCTCTTCAGAGGAGCCGTGAGAGCCAGGAATTTGTGAGTTTTGTATGTCCAGTCAGGCATCATTCATACCTGGTCTGTAGGAAGTTCCTGTCAGAAGGAGGTGGCACCGCGAGGGCGTCGAGGGGCGGAAGGCGGTGCCTTAGTGCCTCCCTCCTTCTGACATTGTAAAGGGACCCTAACTTTATTACTTTTTTAATAGTAGGATGTATGTATGTATGTATGTATGTATGTTTGTTTGTTTGTTTGTTTGTTTGTTTGTTTGTTTTTTGTCCCACCAGGACATGCACACCTCACAAGTTCCCGGCTCTCTCGACTCGGTTGAAGACGGCTTTCTAGAAGAAGGCGAGGGCAGTGAGGCACAGTCCCCCGTCCCTCGACGCCCCTCGCGATGCCCCTCCTTCTTGGACTAACCCTCTTCAGAGGAGCCGTGAGAGCCAGGAACTTGTGAGTTTTGTATGTCCAGTCAGGCATCATTCATACCTGGTCTGTAGGAAGTTCCTGTCAGAAGGAGGTGGCACCGCGAGGGCGTCGAGGGGCGGAAGGCGGTGCCTTAGTGCCTCCCTCCTTCTGACATTGTAAAGGGACCCTAACTTTATTACTTTTTTAATAGTAGGATGTATGTTTGTATGTATGTATGTTTGTTTGTTTGTTTGTTTGTTTGTTTGTTTTTTGTCCCACCAGGACATGCACACCTCACAAGTTCCCGGCTCTCTCGACTCGGTTGAAGACGGCTTTCTAGAAGAAGGCGAGGGCAGTGAGGCACAGTCCCCCGTCCCTCGACGCCCCTCGCGATGCCCCTCCTTCTTGGACTAACCCTCTTCAGAGGAGCCGTGAGAGCCAGGAACTTGTGAGTTTTGTATGTCCAGTCAGGCATCATTCATACCTGGTCTGTAGGAAGTTCCTGTCAGAAGGAGGTGGCACCGCGAGGGCGTCGAGGGGCGGAAGGCGGTGCCTTAGTGCCTCCCTCCTTCTGACATTGTAAAGGGACCCTAACTTTATTACTTTTTAATAGTAGGATGTATGTATGTATGTTTGTTTGTTTGTTTGTTTGTTTGTTTTTTGTCCCACCAGGACATGCACACCTCACAAGTTCCCGGCTCTCTCGACTCGGTTGAAGACGGCTTTCTAGAAGAAGGCGAGGGCAGTGAGGCACAGTCCCCCGTCCCTCGACGCCCCTCGCGATGCCCCTCCTTCTTGGACTAACCCTCTTCAGAGGAGCCGTGAGAGCCAGGAACTTGTGAGTTTTGTATGTCCAGTCAGGCATCATTCATACCTGGTCTGTAGGAAGTTCCTGTCAGAAGGAGGTGGCACCGCGAGGGCGTCGAGGGGCGGAAGGCGGTGCCTTAGTGCCTCCCTCCTTCTGACATTGTAAAGGGACCCTAACTTTATTACTTTTTTAATAGTAGGATGTATGTATGTATGTATGTTTGTTTGTTTGTTTGTTTGTTTTTTGTCCCACCAGGACATGCACACCTCACAAGTTCCCGGCTCTCTCGACTCGGTTGAAGACGGCTTTCTAGAAGAAGGCGAGGGCAGTGAGGCACAGTCCCCCGTCCTTCGACGCCCCTCGCGATGCCCCTCCTTCTTGGACTAACCCTCTTCAGAGGAGCCGTGAGAGCCAGGAACTTGTGAGTTTTGTATGTCCAGTCAGGCATCATTCATACCTGGTCTGTAGGAAGTTCCTGTCAGAAGGAGGTGGCACCGCGAGGGCGTCGAGGGGCGGAAGGCGGTGCCTTAGTGCCTCCCTCCTTCTGACATTGTAAAGGGACCCTAACTTTATTACTTTTTTAATAGTAGGATGTATGTATGTATGTATGTATGTTTGTTTGTTTGTTTGTTTGTTTGTTTGTTTTTTGTCCCACCAGGACATGCACACCTCACAAGTTCCCGGCTCTCTCGACTCGGTTGAAGACGGCTTTCTAGAAGAAGGCGAGGGCAGTGAGGCACAGTCCCCCGTCCCTCGACGCCCCTCGCGATGCCCCTCCTTCTTGGACTAACCCTCTTCAGAGGAGCCGTGAGAGCCAGGAACTTGTGAGTTTTGTATGTCCAGTCAGGCATCATTCATACCTGGTCTGTAGGAAGTTCCTGTCAGAAGGAGGTGGCACCGCGAGGGCGTCGAGGGGCGGAAGGCGGTGCCTTAGTGCCTCCCTCCTTCTGACATTGTAAAGGGACCCTAACTTTATTACTTTTTTAATAGTAGGATGTATGTATGTATGTATGTATGTATGTTTGTTTGTTTGTTTGTTTGTTTGTTTGTTTGTTTGTTTGTTTGTTTTTTGTCCCACCAGGACATGCACACCTCACAAGTTCCCGGCTCTCTCGACTCGGTTGAAGACGGCTTTCTAGAAGAAGGCGAGGGCAGTGAGGCACAGTCCCCCGTCCCTCGACGCCCCTCGCGATGCCCCTCCTTCTTGGACTAACCCTCTTCAGAGGAGCCGTGAGAGCCAGGAACTTGTGAGTTTTGTATGTCCAGTCAGGCATCATTCATACCTGGTCTGTAGGAAGTTCCTGTCAGAAGGAGGTGGCACCGCGAGGGCGTCGAGGGGCGGAAGGCGGTGCCTTAGTGCCTCCCTCCTTCTGACATTGTAAAGGGACCCTAACTTTATTACTTTTTAATAGTAGGATGTATGTATGTATGTTTGTTTGTTTGTTTGTTTGTTTTTTGTCCCACCAGGACATGCACACCTCACAAGTTCCCGGCTCTCTCGACTCGGTTGAAGACGGCTTTCTAGAAGAAGGCGAGGGCAGTGAGGCACAGTCCCCCGTCCCTCGACGCCCCTCGCGATGCCCCTCCTTCTTGGACTAACCCTCTTCAGAGGAGCCGTGAGAGCCAGGAACTTGTGAGTTTTGTATGTCCAGTCAGGCATCATTCATACCTGGTCTGTAGGAAGTTCCTGTCAGAAGGAGGTGGCACCGCGAGGGCGTCGAGGGGCGGAAGGCGGTGCCTTAGTGCCTCCCTCCTTCTGACATTGTAAAGGGACCCTAACTTTATTACTTTTTTAATAGTAGGATGTATGTATGTATGTATGTATGTATGTATGTATGTATGTTTGTTTGTTTGTTTGTTTGTTTGTTTGTTTGTTTTTTGTCCCACCAGGACATGCACACCTCACAAGTTCCCGGCTCTCTCGACTCGGTTGAAGACGGCTTTCTAGAAGAAGGCGAGGGCAGTGAGGCACAGTCCCCCGTCCCTCGACGCCCCTCGCGATGCCCCTCCTTCTTGGACTAACCCTCTTCAGAGGAGCCGTGAGAGCCAGGAACTTGTGAGTTTTGTATGTCCAGTCAGGCATCATTCATACCTGGTCTGTAGGAAGTTCCTGTCAGAAGGAGGTGGCACCGCGAGGGCGTCGAGGGGCGGAAGGCGGTGCCTTAGTGCCTCCCTCCTTCTGACATTGTAAAGGGACCCTAACTTTATTACTTTTTTAATAGTAGGATGTATGTATGTATGTATGTATGTATGTATGTATGTATGTATGTTTGTTTGTTTGTTTGTTTGTTTGTTTGTTTGTTTGTTTGTTTTTTGTCCCACCAGGACATGCACACCTCACAAGTTCCCGGCTCTCTCGACTCGGTTGAAGACGGCTTTCTAGAAGAAGGCGAGGGCAGTGAGGCACAGTCCCCCGTCCCTCGACGCCCCTCGCGATGCCCCTCCTTCTTGGACTAACCCTCTTCAGAGGAGCCGTGAGAGCCAGGAACTTGTGAGTTTTGTATGTCCAGTCAGGCATCATTCATACCTGGTCTGTAGGAAGTTCCTGTCAGAAGGAGGTGGCACCGCGAGGGCGTCGAGGGGCGGAAGGCGGTGCCTTAGTGCCTCCCTCCTTCTGACATTGTAAAGGGACCCTAACTTTATTACTTTTTAATAGTAGGATGTATGTATGTATGTTTGTTTGTTTGTTTGTTTGTTTGTTTTTTGTCCCACCAGGACATGCACACCTCACAAGTTCCCGGCTCTCTCGACTCGGTTGAAGACGGCTTTCTAGAAGAAGGCGAGGGCAGTGAGGCACAGTCCCCCGTCCCTCGACGCCCCTCGCGATGCCCCTCCTTCTTGGACTAACCCTCTTCAGAGGAGCCGTGAGAGCCAGGAATTTGTGAGTTTTGTATGTCCAGTCAGGCATCATTCATACCTGGTCTGTAGGAAGTTCCTGTCAGAAGGAGGTGGCACCGCGAGGGCGTCGAGGGGCGGAAGGCGGTGCCTTAGTGCCTCCCTCCTTCTGACATTGTAAAGGGACCCTAACTTTATTACTTTTTTAATAGTAGGATGTATGTATGTATGTATGTATGTATGTTTGTTTGTTTGTTTGTTTGTTTGTTTGTTTGTTTTTTGTCCCACCAGGACATGCACACCTCACAAGTTCCCGGCTCTCTCGACTCGGTTGAAGACGGCTTTCTAGAAGAAGGCGAGGGCAGTGAGGCACAGTCCCCCGTCCCTCGACGCCCCTCGCAATGCCCCTCCTTCTTGGACTAACCCTCTTCAGAGGAGCCGTGAGAGCCAGGAACTTGTGAGTTTTGTATGTCCAGTCAGGCATCATTCATACCTGGTCTGTAGGAAGTTCCTGTCAGAAGGAGGTGGCACCGCGAGGGCGTCGAGGGGCGGAAGGCGGTGCCTTAGTGCCTCCCTCCTTCTGACATTGTAAAGGGACCCTAACTTTATTACTTTTTTAATAGTAGGATGTATGTATGTATGTTTTTTTGTTTGTTTGTTTGTTTGTTTGTTTGTTTGTTTGTTTGTTTGTTTGTTTGTTTGTTTTTTGTCCCACCAGGACATGCACACCTCACAAGTTCCCGGCTCTCTCGACTCGGTTGAAGACAGCTTTCTAGAAGAAGGCGAGGGCAGTGAGGCACAGTCCCCCGTCCCTCGACGCCCCTCGCGATGCCCCTCCTTCTTGGACTAACCCTCTTCAGAGGAGCCGTGAGAGCCAGGAACTTGTGAGTTTTGTATGTCCAGTCAGGCATCATTCATACCTGGTCTGTAGGAAGTTTCTGTCAGAAGGAGGTGGCACCGCGAGGGCGTCGAGGGGCGGAAGGCGGTGCCTTAGTGCCTCCCTCCTTCTGACATTGTAAAGGGACCCTAACTTTATTACTTTTTTAATAGTAGGATGTATGTATGTATGTATGTTTGTTTGTTTGTTTGTTTGTTTGTTTGTTTGTTTGTTTGTTTGTTTTTTGTCCCACCAGGACATGCACACCTCACAAGTTCCCGGCTCTCTCGACTCGGTTGAAGACGGCTTTCTAGAAGAAGGCGAGGGCAGTGAGGCACAGTCCCCCGTCCCTCGACGCCCCTCGCGATGCCCCTCCTTCTTGGACTAACCCTCTTCAGAGGAGCCGTGAGAGCCAGGAACTTGTGAGTTTTGTATGTCCAGTCAGGCATTATTCATACCTGGTCTGTAGGAAGTTCCTGTCAGAAGGAGGTGGCACCGCGAGGGCGTCGAGGGGCGGAAGGCGGTGCCTTAGTGCCTCCCTCCTTCTGACATTGTAAAGGGACCCTAACTTTATTACTTTTTTAATAGTAGGATGTATGTATGTATGTATGTATGTATGTATGTATGTATGTTTGTTTGTTTGTTTGTTTGTTTGTTTTTTGTCCCACCAGGACATGCACACCTCACAAGTTCCCGGCTCTCTCGACTCGGTTGAAGACGGCTTTCTAGAAGAAGGCGAGGGCAGTGAGGCACAGTCCCCCGTCCCTCGACGCCCCTCGCGATGCCCCTCCTTCTTGGACTAACCCTCTTCAGAGGAGCCGTGAGAGCCAGGAACTTGTGAGTTTTGTATGTCCAGTCAGGCATCATTCATACCTGGTCTGTAGGAAGTTCCTGTCAGAAGGAGGTGGCACCGCGAGGGCGTCGAGGGGCGGAAGGCGGTGCCTTAGTGCCTCCCTCCTTCTGACATTGTAAAGGGACCCTAACTTTATTACTTTTTAATAGTAGGATGTATGTATGTATGTTTGTTTGTTTGTTTGTTTGTTTGTTTTTTGTCCCACCAGGACATGCACACCTCACAAGTTCCCGGCTCTCTCGACTCGGTTGAAGACGGCTTTCTAGAAGAAGGCGAGGGCAGTGAGGCACAGTCCCCCGTCCCTCGACGCCCCTCGCGATGCCCCTCCTTCTTGGACTAACCCTCTTCAGAGGAGCCGTGAGAGCCAGGAATTTGTGAGTTTTGTATGTCCAGTCAGGCATCATTCATACCTGGTCTGTAGGAAGTTCCTGTCAGAAGGAGGTGGCACCGCGAGGGCGTCGAGGGGCGGAAGGCGGTGCCTTAGTGCCTCCCTCCTTCTGACATTGTAAAGGGACCCTAACTTTATTACTTTTTTAATAGTAGGATGTATGTATGTATGTATGTATGTATGTTTGTTTGTTTGTTTGTTTGTTTGTTTGTTTGTTTTTTGTCCCACCAGGACATGCACACCTCACAAGTTCCCGGCTCTCTCGACTCGGTTGAAGACGGCTTTCTAGAAGAAGGCGAGGGCAGTGAGGCACAGTCCCCCGTCCCTCGACGCCCCTCGCGATGCCCCTCCTTCTTGGACTAACCCTCTTCAGAGGAGCCGTGAGAGCCAGGAACTTGTGAGTTTTGTATGTCCAGTCAGGCATTATTCATACCTGGTCTGTAGGAAGTTCCTGTCAGAAGGAGGTGGCACCGCGAGGGCGTCGAGGGGCGGAAGGCGGTGCCTTAGTGCCTCCCTCCTTCTGACATTGTAAAGGGACCCTAACTTTATTACTTTTTTAATAGTAGGATGTATGTATGTATGTATGTATGTATGTTTGTTTGTTTGTTTGTTTGTTTGTTTGTTTGTTTTTTGTCCCACCAGGACATGCACACCTCACAAGTTCCCGGCTCTCTCGACTCGGTTGAAGACGGCTTTCTAGAAGAAGGCGAGGGCAGTGAGGCACAGTCCCCCGTCCCTCGACGCCCCTCGCGATGCCCCTCCTTCTTGGACTAACCCTCTTCAGAGGAGCCGTGAGAGCCAGGAACTTGTGAGTTTTGTATGTCCAGTCAGGCATTATTCATACCTGGTCTGTAGGAAGTTCCTGTCAGAAGGAGGTGGCACCGCGAGGGCGTCGAGGGGCGGAAGGCGGTGCCTTAGTGCCTCCCTCCTTCTGACATTGTAAAGGGACCCTAACTTTATTACTTTTTTAATAGTAGGATGTATGTATGTATGTATGTATGTATGTTTGTTTGTTTGTTTGTTTGTTTGTTTGTTTGTTTTTTGTCCCACCAGGACATGCACACCTCACAAGTTCCCGGCTCTCTCGACTCGGTTGAAGACGGCTTTCTAGAAGAAGGCGAGGGCAGTGAGGCACAGTCCCCCGTCCCTCGACGCCCCTCGCGATGCCCCTCCTTCTTGGACTAACCCTCTTCAGAGGAGCCGTGAGAGCCAGGAACTTGTGAGTTTTGTATGTCCAGTCAGGCATCATTCATACCTGGTCTGTAGGAAGTTCCTGTCAGAAGGAGGTGGCACCGCGAGGGCGTCGAGGGGCGGAAGGCGGTGCCTTAGTGTCTCCCTCCTTCTGACATTGTAAAGGGACCCTAACTTTATTACTTTTTAATAGTAGGATGTATGTATGTATGTTTGTTTGTTTGTTTGTTTGTTTGTTTTTTGTCCCACCAGGACATGCACACCTCACAAGTTCCCGGCTCTCTCGACTCGGTTGAAGACAGCTTTCTAGAAGAAGGCGAGGGCAGTGAGGCACAGTCCCCCGTCCTTCGACGCCCCTCGCGATGCCCCTCCTTCTTGGACTAACCCTCTTCAGAGGAGCCGTGAGAGCCAGGAACTTGTGAGTTTTGTATGTCCAGTCAGGCATCATTCATACCTGGTCTGTAGGAAGTTCCTGTCAGAAGGAGGTGGCACCGCGAGGGCGTCGAGGGGCGGAAGGCGGTGCCTTAGTGCCTCCCTCCTTCTGACATTGTAAAGAGACCCTAACTTTATTACTTTTTTAATAGTAGGATGTATGGGTGTATGTATGTATGTTTGTTTGTTTGTTTGTTTGTTTGTTTGTTTGTTTTTTGTCCCACCAGGACATGCACACCTCACAAGTTCCCGGCTCTCTCGACTCGGTTGAACACGGCTTTCTAGAAGAAGGCGAGGGCAGTGAGGCACAGTCCCCCGTCCCTCGACGCCCCTCGCGATGCCCCTCCTTCTTGGACTAACCCTCTTCAGAGGAGCCGTGAGAGCCAGGAACTTGTGAGTTTTGTATGTCCAGTCAGGCATCATTCATACCTGGTCTGTAGGAAGTTCCTGTCAGAAGGAGGTGGCACCGCGAGGGCGTCGAGGGGCGGAAGGCGGTGCCTTAGTGCCTCCCTCCTTCTGACATTGTAAAGGGACCCTAACTTTATTACTTTTTTAATAGTAGGATGTATGTATGTATGTATGTATGTTTGTTTGTTTGTTTGTTTGTTTGTTTGTTTTTTGTCCCACCAGGACATGCACACCTCACAAGTTCCCGGCTCTCTCGACTCGGTTGAAGACGGCTTTCTAGAAGAAGGCGAGGGCAGTGAGGCACAGTCCCCCGTCCCTCGACGCCCCTCGCGATGCCCCTCCTTCTTGGACTAACCCTCTTCAGAGGAGCCGTGAGAGCCAGGAACTTGTGAGTTTTGTATGTCCAGTCAGGCATCATTCATACCTGGTCTGTAGGAAGTTCCTGTCAGAAGGAGGTGGCACCGCGAGGGCGTCGAGGGGCGGAAGGCGGTGCCTTAGTGCCTCCCTCCTTCTGACATTGTAAAGGGACCCTAACTTTATTACTTTTTTAATAGTAGGATGTATGTATGTATGTTTGTTTGTTTGTTTGTTTGTTTGTTTGTTTGTTTGTTTGTTTTTTGTCCCACCAGGACATGCACACCTCACAAGTTCCCGGCTCTCTCGACTCGGTTGAAGACGGCTTTCTAGAAGAAGGCGAGGGCAGTGAGGCACAGTCCCCCGTCCCTCGACGCCCCTCGCGATGCCCCTCCTTCTTGGACTAACCCTCTTCAGAGGAGCCGTGAGAGCCAGGAACTTGTGAGTTTTGTATGTCCAGTCAGGCATCATTCATACCTGGTCTGTAGGAAGTTCCTGTCAGAAGGAGGTGGCACCGCGAGGGCGTCGAGGGGCGGAAGGCGGTGCCTTAGTGCCTCCCTCCTTCTGACATTGTAAAGGGACCCTAACTATATTATTTTTTTAATAGTAGGATGTATGTATGTATGTATGTTTGTTTGTTTGTTTGTTTGTTTGTTTGTTTGTTTGTTTGTTTGTTTTTTGTCCCACCAGGACATGCACACCTCACAAGTTCCCGGCTCTCTCGACTCGGTTGAAGACGGCTTTCTAGAAGAAGGCGAGGGCAGTGAGGCACAGTCCCCCGTCCCTCGACGCCCCTCGCGATGCCCCTCCTTCTTGGACTAACCCTCTTCAGAGGAGCCGTGAGAGCCAGGAACTTGTGAGTTTTGTATGTCCAGTCAGGCATCATTCATACCTGGTCTGTAGGAAGTTCCTGTCAGAAGGAGGTGGCACCGCGAGGGCGTCGAGGGGCGGAAGGCGGTGCCTTAGTGCCTCCCTCCTTCTGACATTGTAAAGGGACCCTAACTTTATTACTTTTTTAATAGTAGGATGTATGTATGTATGTATGTTTGTTTGTTTGTTTGTTTGTTTGTTTGTTTGTTTGTTTGTTTGTTTTTTGTCCCACCAGGACATGCACACCTCACAAGTTCCCGGCTCTCTCGACTCGGTTGAAGACGGCTTTCTAGAAGAAGGCGAGGGCAGTGAGGCACAGTCCCCCGTCCCTCGACGCCCCTCGCGATGCCCCTCCTTCTTGGACTAACCCTCTTCAGAGGAGCCGTGAGAGCCAGGAACTTGTGAGTTTTGTATGTCCAGTCAGGCATCATTCATACCTGGTCTGTAGGAAGTTCCTGTCAGAAGGAGGTGGCACCGCGAGGGCGTCGAGGGGCGGAAGGCGGTGCCTTAGTGCCTCCCTCCTTCTGACATTGTAAAGGGACCCTAACTTTATTACTTTTTTAATAGTAGGATGTATGTATGTATGTATGTATGTATGTATGTTTGTTTGTTTGTTTGTTTGTTTGTTTGTTTGTTTGTTTGTTTTTTGTCCCACCAGGACATGCACACCTCACAAGTTCCCGGCTCTCTCGACTCGGTTGAAGACGGCTTTCTAGAAGAAGGCGAGGGCAGTGAGGCACAGTCCCCCGTCCCTCGACGCCCCTCGCGATGCCCCTCCTTCTTGGACTAACCCTCTTCAGAGGAGCCGTGAGAGCCAGGAACTTGTGAGTTTTGTATGTCCAGTCAGGCATCATTCATACCTGGTCTGTAGGAAGTTCCTGTCAGAAGGAGGTGGCACCGCGAGGGCGTCGAGGGGCGGAAGGCGGTGCCTTAGTGCCTCCCTCCTTCTGACATTGTAAAGGGACCCTAACTTTATTACTTTTTAATAGTAGGATGTATGTATGTATGTTTGTTTGTTTGTTTGTTTGTTTTTTGTCCCACCAGGACATGCACACCTCACAAGTTCCCGGCTCTCTCGACTCGGTTGAAGACGGCTTTCTAGAAGAAGGCGAGGGCAGTGAGGCACAGTCCCCCGTCCCTCGACGCCCCTCGCGATGCCCCTCCTTCTTGGACTAACCCTCTTCAGAGGAGCCGTGAGAGCCAGGAACTTGTGAGTTTTGTATGTCCAGTCAGGCATCATTCATACCTGGTCTGTAGGAAGTTCCTGTCAGAAGGAGGTGGCACCGCGAGGGCGTCGAGGGGCGGAAGGCGGTGCCTTAGTGCCTCCCTCCTTCTGACATTGTAAAGGGACCCTAACTTTATTACTTTTTTAATAGTAGGATGTATGTATGTATGTTTTTTTGTTTGTTTGTTTGTTTGTTTGTTTGTTTGTTTGTTTGTTTGTTTGTTTGTTTGTTTGTTTTTTGTCCCACCAGGACATGCACACCTCACAAGTTCCCGGCTCTCTCGACTCGGTTGAAGACGGCTTTCTAGAAGAAGGCGAGGGCAGTGAGGCACAGTCCCCCGTCTCTCGACGCCCCTCGCGATGCCCCTCCTTCTTGGACTAACCCTCTTCAGAGGAGCCGTGAGAGCCAGGAACTTGTGAGTTTTGTATGTCCAGTCAGGCATCATTCATACCTGGTCTGTAGGAAGTTCCTGTCAGAAGGAGGTGGCACCGCGAGGGCGTCGAGGGGCGGAAGGCGGTGCCTTAGTGCCTCCCTCCTTCTGACATTGTAAAGGGACCCTAACTTTATTACTTTTTAATAGTAGGATGTATGTATGTATGTTTGTTTGTTTGTTTGTTTGTTTGTTTTTTGTCCCACCAGGACATGCACACCTCACAAGTTCCCGGCTCTCTCGACTCGGTTGAAGACGGCTTTCTAGAAGAAGGCGAGGGCAGTGAGGCACAGTCCCCCGTCCCTCGACGCCCCTCGCGATGCCCCTCCTTCTTGGACTAACCCTCTTCAGAGGAGCCGTGAGAGCCAGGAATTTGTGAGTTTTGTATGTCCAGTCAGGCATCATTCATACCTGGTCTGTAGGAAGTTCCTGTCAGAAGGAGGTGGCACCGCGAGGGCGTCGAGGGGCGGAAGGCGGTGCCTTAGTGCCTCCCTCCTTCTGACATTGTAAAGGGACCCTAACTTTATTACTTTTTTAATAGTAGGATGTATGTATGTATGTATGTATGTATGTATGTTTGTTTGTTTGTTTGTTTGTTTGTTTGTTTTTTGTCCCACCAGGACATGCACACCTCACAAGTTCCCGGCTCTCTCGACTCGGTTGAAGACGGCTTTCTAGAAGAAGGCGAGGGCAGTGAGGCACAGTCCCCCGTCCCTCGACGCCCCTCGCGATGCCCCTCCTTCTTGGACTAACCCTCTTCAGAGGAGCCGTGAGAGCCAGGAACTTGTGAGTTTTGTATGTCCAGTCAGGCATCATTCATACCTGGTCTGTAGGAAGTTCCTGTCAGAAGGAGGTGGCACCGCGAGGGCGTCGAGGGGCGGAAGGCGGTGCCTTAGTGCCTCCCTCCTTCTGACATTGTAAAGGGACCCTAACTTTATTACTTTTTAATAGTAGGATGTATGTATGTATGTTTGTTTGTTTGTTTGTTTGTTTGTTTTTTGTCCCACCAGGACATGCACACCTCACAAGTTCCCGGCTCTCTCGACTCGGTTGAAGACGGCTTTCTAGAAGAAGGCGAGGGCAGTGAGGCACAGTCCCCCGTCCCTCGACGCCCCTCGCGATGCCCCTCCTTCTTGGACTAACCCTCTTCAGAGGAGCCGTGAGAGCCAGGAATTTGTGAGTTTTGTATGTCCAGTCAGGCATCATTCATACCTGGTCTGTAGGAAGTTCCTGTCAGAAGGAGGTGGCACCGCGAGGGCGTCGAGGGGCGGAAGGCGGTGCCTTAGTGCCTCCCTCCTTCTGACATTGTAAAGGGACCCTAACTTTATTACTTTTTTAATAGTAGGATGTATGTATGTATGTATGTATGTATGTTTGTTTGTTTGTTTGTTTGTTTGTTTGTTTGTTTTTTGTCCCACCAGGACATGCACACCTCACAAGTTCCCGGCTCTCTCGACTCGGTTGAAGACGGCTTTCTAGAAGAAGGCGAGGGCAGTGAGGCACAGTCCCCCGTCCCTCGACGCCCCTCGCGATGCCCCTCCTTCTTGGACTAACCCTCTTCAGAGGAGCCGTGAGAGCCAGGAACTTGTGAGTTTTGTATGTCCAGTCAGGCATCATTCATACCTGGTCTGTAGGAAGTTCCTGTCAGAAGGAGGTGGCACCGCGAGGGCGTCGAGGGGCGGAAGGCGGTGCCTTAGTGCCTCCCTCCTTCTGACATTGTAAAGGGACCCTAACTTTATTACTTTTTAATAGTAGGATGTATGTATGTATGTTTGTTTGTTTGTTTGTTTGTTTGTTTTTTGTCCCACCAGGACATGCACACCTCACAAGTTCCCGGCTCTCTCGACTCGGTTGAAGACGGCTTTCTAGAAGAAGGCGAGGGCAGTGAGGCACAGTCCCCCGTCCCTCGACGCCCCTCGCGATGCCCCTCCTTCTTGGACTAACCCTCTTCAGAGGAGCCGTGAGAGCCAGGAACTTGTGAGTTTTGTATGTCCAGTCAGGCATCATTCATACCTGGTCTGTAGGAAGTTCCTGTCAGAAGGAGGTGGCACCGCGAGGGCGTCGAGGGGCGGAAGGCGGTGCCTTAGTGCCTCCCTCCTTCTGACATTGTAAAGGGACCCTAACTTTATTACTTTTTAATAGTAGGATGTATGTATGTATGTTTGTTTGTTTGTTTGTTTGTTTTTTGTCCCACCAGGACATGCACACCTCACAAGTTCCCGGCTCTCTCGACTCGGTTGAAGACGGCTTTCTAGAAGAAGGCGAGGGCAGTGAGGCACAGTCCCCCGTCCCTCGACGCCCCTCGCGATGCCCCTCCTTCTTGGACTAACCCTCTTCAGAGGAGCCGTGAGAGCCAGGAATTTGTGAGTTTTGTATGTCCAGTCAGGCATCATTCATACCTGGTCTGTAGGAAGTTCCTGTCAGAAGGAGGTGGCACCGCGAGGGCGTCGAGGGGCGGAAGGCGGTGCCTTAGTGCCTCCCTCCTTCTGACATTGTAAAGGGACCCTAACTTTATTACTTTTTTAATAGTAGGATGTATGTATGTATGTATGTATGTATGTTTGTTTGTTTGTTTGTTTGTTTGTTTGTTTGTTTTTTGTCCCACCAGGACATGCACACCTCACAAGTTCCCGGCTCTCTCGACTCGGTTGAAGACGGCTTTCTAGAAGAAGGCGAGGGCAGTGAGGCACAGTCCCCCGTCCCTCGACGCCCCTCGCGATGCCCCTCCTTCTTGGACTAACCCTCTTCAGAGGAGCCGTGAGAGCCAGGAACTTGTGAGTTTTGTATGTCCAGTCAGGCATCATTCATACCTGGTCTGTAGGAAGTTCCTGTCAGAAGGAGGTGGCACCGCGAGGGCGTCGAGGGGCGGAAGGCGGTGCCTTAGTGCCTCCCTCCTTCTGACATTGTAAAGGGACCCTAACTTTATTACTTTTTTAATAGTAGGATGTATGTATGTATGTATGTATGTTTGTTTGTTTGTTTGTTTGTTTGTTTGTTTTTTGTCCCACCAGGACATGCACACCTCACAAGTTCCCGGCTCTCTCGACTCGGTTGAAGACGGCTTTCTAGAAGAAGGCGAGGGCAGTGAGGCACAGTCCCCCGTCCCTCGACGCCCCTCGCGATGCCCCTCCTTCTTGGACTAACCCTCTTCAGAGGAGCCGTGAGAGCCAGGAACTTGTGAGTTTTGTATGTCCAGTCAGGCATCATTCATACCTGGTCTGTAGGAAGTTCCTGTCAGAAGGAGGTGGCACCGCGAGGGCGTCGAGGGGCGGAAGGCGGTGCCTTAGTGCCTCCCTCCTTCTGACATTGTAAAGGGACCCTAACTTTATTACTTTTTAATAGTAGGATGTATGTATGTATGTTTGTTTGTTTGTTTGTTTGTTTGTTTTTTGTCCCACCAGGACATGCACACCTCACAAGTTCCCGGCTCTCTCGACTCGGTTGAAGACGGCTTTCTAGAAGAAGGCGAGGGCAGTGAGGCACAGTCCCCCGTCCCTCGACGCCCCTCGCGATGCCCCTCCTTCTTGGACTAACCCTCTTCAGAGGAGCCGTGAGAGCCAGGAACTTGTGAGTTTTGTATGTCCAGTCAGGCATCATTCATACCTGGTCTGTAGGAAGTTCCTGTCAGAAGGAGGTGGCACCGCGAGGGCGTCGAGGGGCGGAAGGCGGTGCCTTAGTGCCTCCCTCCTTCTGACATTGTAAAGGGACCCTAACTTTATTACTTTTTAATAGTAGGATGTATGTATGTATGTTTGTTTGTTTGTTTGTTTGTTTTTTGTCCCACCAGGACATGCACACCTCACAAGTTCCCGGCTCTCTCGACTCGGTTGAAGACGGCTTTCTAGAAGAAGGCGAGGGCAGTGAGGCACAGTCCCCCGTCCCTCGACGCCCCTCGCGATGCCCCTCCTTCTTGGACTAACCCTCTTCAGAGGAGCCGTGAGAGCCAGGAACTTGTGAGTTTTGTATGTCCAGTCAGGCATCATTCATACCTGGTCTGTAGGAAGTTCCTGTCAGAAGGAGGTGGCACCGCGAGGGCGTCGAGGGGCGGAAGGCGGTGCCTTAGTGCCTCCCTCCTTCTGACATTGTAAAGGGACCCTAACTTTATTACTTTTTTAATAGTAGGATGTATGTATGTATGTATGTTTGTTTGTTTGTTTGTTTGTTTGTTTGTTTGTTTGTTTTTTGTCCCACCAGGACATGCACACCTCACAAGTTCCCGGCTCTCTCGACTCGGTTGAAGACGGCTTTCTAGAAGAAGGCGAGGGCAGTGAGGCACAGTCCCCCGTCCTTCGACGCCCCTCGCGATGCCCCTCCTTCTTGGACTAACCCTCTTCAGAGGAGCCGTGAGAGCCAGGAACTTGTGAGTTTTGTATGTCCAGTCAGGCATCATTCATACCTGGTCTGTAGGAAGTTCCTGTCAGAAGGAGGTGGCACCGCGAGGGCGTCGAGGGGCGGAAGGCGGTGCCTTAGTGCCTCCCTCCTTCTGACATTGTAAAGGGACCCTAACTTTATTACTTTTTTAATAGTAGGATGTATGTATGTATGTATGTATGTTTGTTTGTTTGTTTGTTTGTTTGTTTGTTTGTTTTTTGTCCCACCAGGACATGCACACCTCACAAGTTCCCGGCTCTCTCGACTCGGTTGAAGACGGCTTTCTAGAAGAAGGCGAGGGCAGTGAGGCACAGTCCCCCGTCCCTCGACGCCCCTCGCGATGCCCCTCCTTCTTGGACTAACCCTCTTCAGAGGAGCCGTGAGAGCCAGGAACTTGTGAGTTTTGTATGTCCAGTCAGGCATCATTCATACCTGGTCTGTAGGAAGTTCCTGTCAGAAGGAGGTGGCACCGCGAGGGCGTCGAGGGGCGGAAGGCGGTGCCTTAGTGCCTCCCTCCTTCTGACATTGTAAAGGGACCCTAACTTTATTACTTTTTTAATAGTAGGATGTATGTATGTATGTATGTATGTATGTTTGTTTGTTTGTTTGTTTGTTTGTTTGTTTGTTTGTTTGTTTGTTTTTTGTCCCACCAGGACATGCACACCTCACAAGTTCCCGGCTCTCTCGACTCGGTTGAAGACGGCTTTCTAGAAGAAGGCGAGGGCAGTGAGGCACAGTCCCCCGTCCCTCGACGCCCCTCGCGATGCCCCTCCTTCTTGGACTAACCCTCTTCAGAGGAGCCGTGAGAGCCAGGAACTTGTGAGTTTTGTATGTCCAGTCAGGCATCATTCATACCTGGTCTGTAGGAAGTTCCTGTCAGAAGGAGGTGGCACCGCGAGGGCGTCGAGGGGCGGAAGGCGGTGCCTTAGTGCCTCCCTCCTTCTGACATTGTAAAGGGACCCTAACTTTATTACTTTTTAATAGTAGGATGTATGTATGTATGTTTGTTTGTTTGTTTGTTTGTTTTTTGTCCCACCAGGACATGCACACCTCACAAGTTCCCGGCTCTCTCGACTCGGTTGAAGACGGCTTTCTAGAAGAAGGCGAGGGCAGTGAGGCACAGTCCCCCGTCCCTCGACGCCCCTCGCGATGCCCCTCCTTCTTGGACTAACCCTCTTCAGAGGAGCCGTGAGAGCCAGGAACTTGTGAGTTTTGTATGTCCAGTCAGGCATCATTCATACCTGGTCTGTAGGAAGTTCCTGTCAGAAGGAGGTGGCACCGCGAGGGCGTCGAGGGGCGGAAGGCGGTGCCTTAGTGCCTCCCTCCTTCTGACATTGTAAAGGGACCCTAACTTTATTACTTTTTTAATAGTAGGATGTATGTATGTATGTTTTTTTTGTTTGTTTGTTTGTTTGTTTGTTTGTTTGTTTGTTTGTTTGTTTGTTTGTTTGTTTGTTTGTTTTTTGTCCCACCAGGACATGCACACCTCACAAGTTCCCGGCTCTCTCGACTCGGTTGAAGACGGCTTTCTAGAAGAAGGCGAGGGCAGTGAGGCACAGTCCCCCGTCCCTCGACGCCCCTCGCGATGCCCCTCCTTCTTGGACTAACCCTCTTCAGAGGAGCCGTGAGAGCCAGGAACTTGTGAGTTTTGTATGTCCAGTCAGGCATCATTCATACCTGGTCTGTAGGAAGTTCCTGTCAGAAGGAGGTGGCACCGCGAGGGCGTCGAGGGGCGGAAGGCGGTGCCTTAGTGCCTCCCTCCTTCTGACATTGTAAAGGGACCCTAACTTTATTACTTTTTTAATAGTAGGATGTATGTATGTTTGTTTGTTTGTTTGTTTGTTTGTTTGTTTGTTTGTTTGTTTGTTTGTTTTTTGTCCCACCAGGACATGCACACCTCACAAGTTCCCGGCTCTCTCGACTCGGTTGAAGACGGCTTTCTAGAAGAAGGCGAGGGCAGTGAGGCACAGTCCCCCGTCCCTCGACGCCCCTCGCGATGCCCCTCCTTCTTGGACTAACCCTCTTCAGAGGAGCCGTGAGAGCCAGGAATTTGTGAGTTTTGTATGTCCAGTCAGGCATCATTCATACCTGGTCTGTAGGAAGTTCCTGTCAGAAGGAGGTGGCACCGCGAGGGCGTCGAGGGGCGGAAGGCGGTGCCTTAGTGCCTCCCTCCTTCTGACATTGTAAAGGGACCCTAACTTTATTACTTTTTTAATAGTAGGATGTATGTATGTATGTATGTATGTATGTTTGTTTGTTTGTTTGTTTGTTTGTTTGTTTGTTTTTTGTCCCACCAGGACATGCACACCTCACAAGTTCCCGGCTCTCTCGACTCGGTTGAAGACGGCTTTCTAGAAGAAGGCGAGGGCAGTGAGGCACAGTCCCCCGTCCCTCGACGCCCCTCGCGATGCCCCTCCTTCTTGGACTAACCCTCTTCAGAGGAGCCGTGAGAGCCAGGAACTTGTGAGTTTTGTATGTCCAGTCAGGCATCATTCATACCTGGTCTGTAGGAAGTTCCTGTCAGAAGGAGGTGGCACCGCGAGGGCGTCGAGGGGCGGAAGGCGGTGCCTTAGTGCCTCCCTCCTTCTGACATTGTAAAGGGACCCTAACTTTATTACTTTTTTAATAGTAGGATGTATGTTTGTATGTATGTATGTTTGTTTGTTTGTTTGTTTGTTTGTTTGTTTTTTGTCCCACCAGGACATGCACACCTCACAAGTTCCCGGCTCTCTCGACTCGGTTGAAGACGGCTTTCTAGAAGAAGGCGAGGGCAGTGAGGCACAGTCCCCCGTCCCTCGACGCCCCTCGCGATGCCCCTCCTTCTTGGACTAACCCTCTTCAGAGGAGCCGTGAGAGCCAGGAACTTGTGAGTTTTGTATGTCCAGTCAGGCATCATTCATACCTGGTCTGTAGGAAGTTCCTGTCAGAAGGAGGTGGCACCGCGAGGGCGTCGAGGGGCGGAAGGCGGTGCCTTAGTGCCTCCCTCCTTCTGACATTGTAAAGGGACCCTAACTTTATTACTTTTTAATAGTAGGATGTATGTATGTATGTTTGTTTGTTTGTTTGTTTGTTTGTTTTTTGTCCCACCAGGACATGCACACCTCACAAGTTCCCGGCTCTCTCGACTCGGTTGAAGACGGCTTTCTAGAAGAAGGCGAGGGCAGTGAGGCACAGTCCCCCG
Organism: Aulonocara stuartgranti; assembly: GCF_965226115.1. Classification (NCBI taxonomy): domain Eukaryota; kingdom Metazoa; phylum Chordata; class Actinopteri; order Cichliformes; family Cichlidae; genus Aulonocara; species Aulonocara stuartgranti. The sequence goes on from NC_138946.1 coordinate 35,411,377, forward strand.
TCCCTCGACGCCCCTCGCGATGCCCCTCCTTCTTGGACTAACCCTCTTCAGAGGAGCCGTGAGAGCCAGGAACTTGTGAGTTTTGTATGTCCAGTCAGGCATCATTCATACCTGGTCTGTAGGAAGTTCCTGTCAGAAGGAGGTGGCACCGCGAGGGCGTCGAGGGGCGGAAGGCGGTGCCTTAGTGCCTCCCTCCTTCTGACATTGTAAAGGGACCCTAACTTTATTACTTTTTTAATAGTAGGATGTATGTATGTATGTATGTTTGTTTGTTTGTTTGTTTGTTTTTTGTCCCACCAGGACATGCACACCTCACAAGTTCCCGGCTCTCTCGACTCGGTTGAAGACGGCTTTCTAGAAGAAGGCGAGGGCAGTGAGGCACAGTCCCCCGTCCTTCGACGCCCCTCGCGATGCCCCTCCTTCTTGGACTAACCCTCTTCAGAGGAGCCGTGAGAGCCAGGAACTTGTGAGTTTTGTATGTCCAGTCAGGCATCATTCATACCTGGTCTGTAGGAAGTTCCTGTCAGAAGGAGGTGGCACCGCGAGGGCGTCGAGGGGCGGAAGGCGGTGCCTTAGTGCCTCCCTCCTTCTGACATTGTAAAGGGACCCTAACTTTATTACTTTTTTAATAGTAGGATGTATGTATGTATGTATGTATGTTTGTTTGTTTGTTTGTTTGTTTGTTTGTTTGTTTGTTTTTTGTCCCACCAGGACATGCACACCTCACAAGTTCCCGGCTCTCTCGACTCGGTTGAAGACGGCTTTCTAGAAGAAGGCGAGGGCAGTGAGGCACAGTCCCCCGTCCCTCGACGCCCCTCGCGATGCCCCTCCTTCTTGGACTAACCCTCTTCAGAGGAGCCGTGAGAGCCAGGAACTTGTGAGTTTTGTATGTCCAGTCAGGCATCATTCATACCTGGTCTGTAGGAAGTTCCTGTCAGAAGGAGGTGGCACCGCGAGGGCGTCGAGGGGCGGAAGGCGGTGCCTTAGTGCCTCCCTCCTTCTGACATTGTAAAGGGACCCTAACTTTATTACTTTTTTAATAGTAGGATGTATGTATGTATGTATGTATGTATGTTTGTTTGTTTGTTTGTTTGTTTGTTTGTTTGTTTGTTTGTTTGTTTTTTGTCCCACCAGGACATGCACACCTCACAAGTTCCCGGCTCTCTCGACTCGGTTGAAGACGGCTTTCTAGAAGAAGGCGAGGGCAGTGAGGCACAGTCCCCCGTCCCTCGACGCCCCTCGCGATGCCCCTCCTTCTTGGACTAACCCTCTTCAGAGGAGCCGTGAGAGCCAGGAACTTGTGAGTTTTGTATGTCCAGTCAGGCATCATTCATACCTGGTCTGTAGGAAGTTCCTGTCAGAAGGAGGTGGCACCGCGAGGGCGTCGAGGGGCGGAAGGCGGTGCCTTAGTGCCTCCCTCCTTCTGACATTGTAAAGGGACCCTAACTTTATTACTTTTTAATAGTAGGATGTATGTATGTATGTTTGTTTGTTTGTTTGTTTGTTTTTTGTCCCACCAGGACATGCACACCTCACAAGTTCCCGGCTCTCTCGACTCGGTTGAAGACGGCTTTCTAGAAGAAGGCGAGGGCAGTGAGGCACAGTCCCCCGTCCCTCGACGCCCCTCGCGATGCCCCTCCTTCTTGGACTAACCCTCTTCAGAGGAGCCGTGAGAGCCAGGAACTTGTGAGTTTTGTATGTCCAGTCAGGCATCATTCATACCTGGTCTGTAGGAAGTTCCTGTCAGAAGGAGGTGGCACCGCGAGGGCGTCGAGGGGCGGAAGGCGGTGCCTTAGTGCCTCCCTCCTTCTGACATTGTAAAGGGACCCTAACTTTATTACTTTTTTAATAGTAGGATGTATGTATGTATGTATGTATGTATGTATGTATGTATGTTTGTTTGTTTGTTTGTTTGTTTGTTTGTTTGTTTTTTGTCCCACCAGGACATGCACACCTCACAAGTTCCCGGCTCTCTCGACTCGGTTGAAGACGGCTTTCTAGAAGAAGGCGAGGGCAGTGAGGCACAGTCCCCCGTCCCTCGACGCCCCTCGCGATGCCCCTCCTTCTTGGACTAACCCTCTTCAGAGGAGCCGTGAGAGCCAGGAACTTGTGAGTTTTGTATGTCCAGTCAGGCATCATTCATACCTGGTCTGTAGGAAGTTCCTGTCAGAAGGAGGTGGCACCGCGAGGGCGTCGAGGGGCGGAAGGCGGTGCCTTAGTGCCTCCCTCCTTCTGACATTGTAAAGGGACCCTAACTTTATTACTTTTTTAATAGTAGGATGTATGTATGTTTGTTTGTTTGTTTGTTTGTTTGTTTGTTTGTTTGTTTGTTTTTTGTCCCACCAGGACATGCACACCTCACAAGTTCCCGGCTCTCTCGACTCGGTTGAAGACGGCTTTCTAGAAGAAGGCGAGGGCAGTGAGGCACAGTCCCCCGTCCCTCGACGCCCCTCGCGATGCCCCTCCTTCTTGGACTAACCCTCTTCAGAGGAGCCGTGAGAGCCAGGAACTTGTGAGTTTTGTATGTCCAGTCAGGCATCATTCATACCTGGTCTGTAGGAAGTTCCTGTCAGAAGGAGGTGGCACCGCGAGGGCGTCGAGGGGCGGAAGGCGGTGCCTTAGTGCCTCCCTCCTTCTGACATTGTAAAGGGACCCTAACTTTATTACTTTTTTAATAGTAGGATGTATGTATGTATGTATGTATGTATGTATGTATGTATGTATGTATGTTTGTTTGTTTGTTTGTTTGTTTGTTTGTTTGTTTGTTTGTTTTTTGTCCCACCAGGACATGCACACCTCACAAGTTCCCGGCTCTCTCGACTCGGTTGAAGACGGCTTTCTAGAAGAAGGCGAGGGCAGTGAGGCACAGTCCCCCGTCCCTCGACGCCCCTCGCGATGCCCCTCCTTCTTGGACTAACCCTCTTCAGAGGAGCCGTGAGAGCCAGGAACTTGTGAGTTTTGTATGTCCAGTCAGGCATCATTCATACCTGGTCTGTAGGAAGTTCCTGTCAGAAGGAGGTGGCACCGCGAGGGCGTCGAGGGGCGGAAGGCGGTGCCTTAGTGCCTCCCTCCTTCTGACATTGTAAAGGGACCCTAACTTTATTACTTTTTAATAGTAGGATGTATGTATGTATGTTTGTTTGTTTGTTTGTTTGTTTGTTTTTTGTCCCACCAGGACATGCACACCTCACAAGTTCCCGGCTCTCTCGACTCGGTTGAAGACGGCTTTCTAGAAGAAGGCGAGGGCAGTGAGGCACAGTCCCCCGTCCCTCGACGCCCCTCGCGATGCCCCTCCTTCTTGGACTAACCCTCTTCAGAGGAGCCGTGAGAGCCAGGAATTTGTGAGTTTTGTATGTCCAGTCAGGCATCATTCATACCTGGTCTGTAGGAAGTTCCTGTCAGAAGGAGGTGGCACCGCGAGGGCGTCGAGGGGCGGAAGGCGGTGCCTTAGTGCCTCCCTCCTTCTGACATTGTAAAGGGACCCTAACTTTATTACTTTTTTAATAGTAGGATGTATGTATGTATGTATGTATGTATGTTTGTTTGTTTGTTTGTTTGTTTGTTTGTTTGTTTTTTGTCCCACCAGGACATGCACACCTCACAAGTTCCCGGCTCTCTCGACTCGGTTGAAGACGGCTTTCTAGAAGAAGGCGAGGGCAGTGAGGCACAGTCCCCCGTCCCTCGACGCCCCTCGCGATGCCCCTCCTTCTTGGACTAACCCTCTTCAGAGGAGCCGTGAGAGCCAGGAACTTGTGAGTTTTGTATGTCCAGTCAGGCATTATTCATACCTGGTCTGTAGGAAGTTCCTGTCAGAAGGAGGTGGCACCGCGAGGGCGTCGAGGGGCGGAAGGCGGTGCCTTAGTGCCTCCCTCCTTCTGACATTGTAAAGGGACCCTAACTTTATTACTTTTTTAATAGTAGGATGTATGTATGTATGTATGTATGTATGTTTGTTTGTTTGTTTGTTTGTTTGTTTGTTTGTTTTTTGTCCCACCAGGACATGCACACCTCACAAGTTCCCGGCTCTCTCGACTCGGTTGAAGACGGCTTTCTAGAAGAAGGCGAGGGCAGTGAGGCACAGTCCCCCGTCCCTCGACGCCCCTCGCGATGCCCCTCCTTCTTGGACTAACCCTCTTCAGAGGAGCCGTGAGAGCCAGGAACTTGTGAGTTTTGTATGTCCAGTCAGGCATTATTCATACCTGGTCTGTAGGAAGTTCCTGTCAGAAGGAGGTGGCACCGCGAGGGCGTCGAGGGGCGGAAGGCGGTGCCTTAGTGCCTCCCTCCTTCTGACATTGTAAAGGGACCCTAACTTTATTACTTTTTTAATAGTAGGATGTATGTATGTATGTATGTATGTATGTTTGTTTGTTTGTTTGTTTGTTTGTTTGTTTGTTTTTTGTCCCACCAGGACATGCACACCTCACAAGTTCCCGGCTCTCTCGACTCGGTTGAAGACGGCTTTCTAGAAGAAGGCGAGGGCAGTGAGGCACAGTCCCCCGTCCCTCGACGCCCCTCGCGATGCCCCTCCTTCTTGGACTAACCCTCTTCAGAGGAGCCGTGAGAGCCAGGAACTTGTGAGTTTTGTATGTCCAGTCAGGCATCATTCATACCTGGTCTGTAGGAAGTTCCTGTCAGAAGGAGGTGGCACCGCGAGGGCGTCGAGGGGCGGAAGGCGGTGCCTTAGTGCCTCCCTCCTTCTGACATTGTAAAGGGACCCTAACTTTATTACTTTTTAATAGTAGGATGTATGTATGTATGTTTGTTTGTTTGTTTGTTTGTTTGTTTTTTGTCCCACCAGGACATGCACACCTCACAAGTTCCCGGCTCTCTCGACTCGGTTGAAGACAGCTTTCTAGAAGAAGGCGAGGGCAGTGAGGCACAGTCCCCCGTCCTTCGACGCCCCTCGCGATGCCCCTCCTTCTTGGACTAACCCTCTTCAGAGGAGCCGTGAGAGCCAGGAACTTGTGAGTTTTGTATGTCCAGTCAGGCATCATTCATACCTGGTCTGTAGGAAGTTCCTGTCAGAAGGAGGTGGCACCGCGAGGGCGTCGAGGGGCGGAAGGCGGTGCCTTAGTGCCTCCCTCCTTCTGACATTGTAAAGAGACCCTAACTTTATTACTTTTTTAATAGTAGGATGTATGGGTGTATGTATGTATGTTTGTTTGTTTGTTTGTTTGTTTGTTTGTTTGTTTTTTGTCCCACCAGGACATGCACACCTCACAAGTTCCCGGCTCTCTCGACTCGGTTGAACACGGCTTTCTAGAAGAAGGCGAGGGCAGTGAGGCACAGTCCCCCGTCCCTCGACGCCCCTCGCGATGCCCCTCCTTCTTGGACTAACCCTCTTCAGAGGAGCCGTGAGAGCCAGGAACTTGTGAGTTTTGTATGTCCAGTCAGGCATCATTCATACCTGGTCTGTAGGAAGTTCCTGTCAGAAGGAGGTGGCACCGCGAGGGCGTCGAGGGGCGGAAGGCGGTGCCTTAGTGCCTCCCTCCTTCTGACATTGTAAAGGGACCCTAACTTTATTACTTTTTTAATAGTAGGATGTATGTATGTATGTATGTATGTTTGTTTGTTTGTTTGTTTGTTTGTTTGTTTTTTGTCCCACCAGGACATGCACACCTCACAAGTTCCCGGCTCTCTCGACTCGGTTGAAGACGGCTTTCTAGAAGAAGGCGAGGGCAGTGAGGCACAGTCCCCCGTCCCTCGACGCCCCTCGCGATGCCCCTCCTTCTTGGACTAACCCTCTTCAGAGGAGCCGTGAGAGCCAGGAACTTGTGAGTTTTGTATGTCCAGTCAGGCATCATTCATACCTGGTCTGTAGGAAGTTCCTGTCAGAAGGAGGTGGCACCGCGAGGGCGTCGAGGGGCGGAAGGCGGTGCCTTAGTGCCTCCCTCCTTCTGACATTGTAAAGGGACCCTAACTTTATTACTTTTTTAATAGTAGGATGTATGTATGTATGTTTGTTTGTTTGTTTGTTTGTTTGTTTGTTTGTTTGTTTTTTGTCCCACCAGGACATGCACACCTCACAAGTTCCCGGCTCTCTCGACTCGGTTGAAGACGGCTTTCTAGAAGAAGGCGAGGGCAGTGAGGCACAGTCCCCCGTCCCTCGACGCCCCTCGCGATGCCCCTCCTTCTTGGACTAACCCTCTTCAGAGGAGCCGTGAGAGCCAGGAACTTGTGAGTTTTGTATGTCCAGTCAGGCATCATTCATACCTGGTCTGTAGGAAGTTCCTGTCAGAAGGAGGTGGCACCGCGAGGGCGTCGAGGGGCGGAAGGCGGTGCCTTAGTGCCTCCCTCCTTCTGACATTGTAAAGAGACCCTAACTTTATTACTTTTTTAATAGTAGGATGTATGTTTGTTTGTTTGTTTGTTTGTTTGTTTGTTTGTTTGTTTGTTTTTTGTCCCACCAGGACATGCACACCTCACAAGTTCCCGGCTCTCTCGACTCGGTTGAAGACGGCTTTCTAGAAGAAGGCGAGGGCAGTGAGGCACAGTCCCCCGTCCCTCGACGCCCCTCGCGATGCCCCTCCTTCTTGGACTAACCCTCTTCAGAGGAGCCGTGAGAGCCAGGAACTTGTGAGTTTTGTATGTCCAGTCAGGCATCATTCATACCTGGTCTGTAGGAAGTTCCTGTCAGAAGGAGGTGGCACCGCGAGGGCGTCGAGGGGCGGAAGGTGGTGCCTTAGTGCCTCCCTCCTTCTGACATTGTAAAGAGACCCTAACTTTATTACTTTTTTAATAGTAGGATGTATGTTTGTTTGTTTGTTTGTTTGTTTGTTTGTTTGTTTGTTTGTTTGTTTTTTGTCCCACCAGGACATGCACACCTCACAAGTTCCCGGCTCTCTCGACTCGGTTGAAGACGGCTTTCTAGAAGAAGGCGAGGGCAGTGAGGCACAGTCCCCCGTCCCTCGACGCCCCTCGCGATGCCCCTCCTTCTTGGACTAACCCTCTTCAGAGGAGACGTGAGAGCCAGGAATTTGTGAGTTTTGTATGTCCAGTCAGGCATCATTCATACCTGGTCTGTAGGAAGTTCCTGTCAGAAGGAGGTGGCACCGCGAGGGCGTCGAGGGGCGGAAGGCGGTGCCTTAGTGCCTCCCTCCTTCTGACATTGTAAAGGGACCCTAACTTTATTACTTTTTTAATAGTAGGATGTATGTATTGTTATGGTTCAAAAATATTGGAGATGGACACCAGAGGAAAAACCCACAATAACAACACTGGTCCGGTCGGGTTGAGTCAAACGATGATTTAATGATCACACACGTGGGAGATGGACACTGTATGCAGACAATCTCAGATCTCATCTCAAAAAACACATTTCCATAGTTTTATGAAATCAGGGTATTAGAACGCCCCCTCATGCGTAGTGACAGGTGTAATACAATCAATGTTGACAATTTTATTTAACACAAAGAATAACATTGTCTCCTTCCCGAGGGCAGACGCTAACTGCCCCCCTTCTCCTGGAACCGTCTGTACCCTGCTGAGACACAACATGGCAACTACAAGGACTCTTTCATTTATTAAGACCATCAGTGTGTATTGCTCTAAATCAAGTATATAATATTAAATGAATATTGCTGAATCAGCTACTTCTACTTAAAACATATTAAAACATGACTAAGCACAAAATCACCAAGAATGACATCTTATAAGTGCTGTGTAAGCGCGTGCGGCCTTCCAAGCTCAAAGCCTTTGCCCTCCATAGATCAGCCAGACTCACGCTGGCTGTAGCTTTTAACCTTTAATTACCTTGAGCACAACTCTAGAATGAGCAACAAACTGCAATGTGTATGGAATGATCATGGTTACATCTGCAATGGAAAATCATGTTATTATTCTGGTACCTGTAAGAAAAGATCAAATTAAAGTTATCACCATCACTGTAATGCAAAGAATAATATAAGATCAAAAACTTCAATTTATGCTTAATGCAAAGCTGGTTATATACTTCTAAGGAACTAATAATGACATATTAAAATATTAAATGATAATGAGAAAAACATCCCCTCCTTATTCTACAATTCCCTCTGTTGACCTCTGGAGAATCCAGAGGTCACAAACAGTCGTGTCCCTCCTTGGACTACACATTCAGCTCCACATGCATCATTGGCATCATGGACATTGGAGTAATGACTCCAGGGTCCACTGCCTTCACAGACATACTTTTGAACATTCGTCTGGCACAAGGGATGAGACAACAACAAATAACCATAATACCCACCACAATAGACAAAGAAAACATGACCGAAGCGATGACCCCCTTCCACCGTCCGAACACTGAGGTCAGCCAGCCTTCTAACGGATTACCAACACCGGAGTGATCATGCATAGTTTCAGAAAGGCTCTTTAGGCCCTCCAGAGCCTTGGTTACCGACCCATCTGGAGCAGTATTGTTTGGAATAAAGGTGCAACACTGGTCAGCAAACATAGCACACACGCCCCCCTTTTCCGCTAACAACATGTCAAGGGCCATTCTATTCTGCACTCCCATTAACGAGGTCGGACCCACCTGCTCCGCTAGCCCCTCCAATCCGTCTCTGGTCAGGTTAGAGAGCCTCAGTACATTGTAATGAACATAATTAATCCTATCTACATTCTTGTTTGGAGTCACTGGAAAGAAAGCAGAAATTATTGGAATATTTTCAAACCCGGCTGCTATTTGATCAATAAGTTTAAATTCATTTGGAACCCCCCTGGGCACTCCAATGGAGTCGATCCAGGTGGGGGAATTCATTCTAGGGTCATAAACATTTGTGTCTTGTATTCCTCTCTTTCTCAAAATGTGTCTTTTGCGCTTGGCTGCCAAAGTGCGCGTATTGTGTGAGGGAATTGATTTTACCTTATTTCCGATTAGCATAAGTGGCGCTCCTAGTCTCACCATCGCGCACGTCCCCACGCTCCCAAGAGGAACACGTACCAGTAGAGTCCTGTGCCCGCAATAGTAATACAGCCCGCTCCTAGCCCAAGTCCCAATTAGGGTGGCTGCATCACTCACATTGTTGGTGGTCCTCTCAATCTGGGTGACCGAACACCAACTGGGGTCAATTTCCCCCAACCGATATTTAACTTTATCTGTGGTAAACTTAAAGCACGTATAATTATCTTTCCGGGGCATAAACGGCCCTACTTGCGTGAGCTTGCCAATAGGGGGAAATAGACTGGACAACACAGTGCAGTTCCCCGTATTCACAGCTCCTCTAGTTATTTGCAACATACAATTATAGCCCCACTGATCCTCTGGATGCAGAGGTGCAGGCTCTATAAATAAACGCGGCCTTGCTGAAGCGCAGGCTACACAATTAGCCACTTTTTGTTCTCTAGCATTTTGGGCTATCCAGTCCAGCCAGATGTTACTGTCACTGAACCCGGTAGCACGTTCAATCAAATCCTGAGGTTTCAGGGTGGTGTAGTCCACCGACACTACTCGCCTCTCCCTTGGTTCGTGCTCCTCTGGTGTAGCTTCCGATGACCCGCTCCCCTCCTGCCCTGTAAAAGATGCAACAGAGCTGGTGGGAGTAGAAATCACACGAGTTGTTATGTCTTCTCTACCTGACGGTACGCGATTAGTTTTTTCTAGGAAATTAACTTTAATTAACCCTTTTGGATCAACCCCCGCTATTTCCACCCCCAAAATTAAATACATAGATTGTTTGCGATGCCAATTCCCCAATGATAAAGTTAACGCGTTTCCAGAGGGGCTAAAATCCCTCTGTAGTTTAAGCCCGTTTTCTGATCCTGATTCTAACGGTTCCCAATTTTGCCCAGTGTAACCCCTTACCTGGTCCCAATTACGGCACCAGCTGTCATAAGGACGATTTCCCCTCTCGCAGTGCGTACTCACTGAATAATCCCAACAGACCCACACATTGTATCCCCTCCAAGCACTGCCGACGTCCCTGCAATTAACAACATCACACAGATCAAACGTAAAGGAAGTTGTGGAGCCAATAACATAATCTAATTCTAAACCACCATATGTGCTGAGACACTCATCCTTTTTACCAGAGACCTCGCGCTTCACTCTTGCCCGCAACCTTAAATCACTATGGACCACGTGTGATGTACTTGGTGTATCAAACAACGCCGGACTGGCATGGCCTCCGTGCTCAGACTGGTTTCCAGGGTCGGTCTGCAACAAACAAATCAAAAAACAAATAGCCATGATTAGCAACATAGTTAACATCAAACTCATAATAATTTTGAACATTGTGATGGCTTTTGAAACTCTTCTTTCATCACCAGTGTCTAATTGTTGTGATGGCATGGTGGTATGTGAATGTTATGGTGTAGTAAAAAGTTCAAAGCCCTTTATCAGAGCCTCTCTCTTGTTTTAGGTGTTCAGTGTGGTACCGCTCCTTTTCGGTGGCGCGGCGATCTCCTCCTTGGCTGCTCTTCTTTCTTTGACCTTCCGGGTAGACTACCGGTCGGTCCGTTGCACAGGTGTGAGGGATTATTGTGCCGCTCAATTTCACCTGCGTCGAGTTGAGATTGATCCTTCCTCACCAAGCCCTCGTGCGCAGCTGCGCACTGCGTCCAGTGATACCAGGTGTCGCCTTTCCCCTTCAGTTGGACCGCTGTCGCCGTCCGAGCCGATACCTCATATGGACCAGTCCAGCGGGGCTCCTTCCACTTTCGTTTGATGACTCTCAGCCACACTGTTTTCGCGTCCGGGACCTCTCCTTCTCCTGTGGGCCCTTTACAAGCCGCCTGTTTCGTGAAACTGGACACTAGCACCTTTAGCTCGTTCCAGTAGTCTGCGTGGGACCGGTTCCCCTTTTTGTCCCGTTCACCCGAGCCCACCGTCCAAGGTGCCGGAAACTGTCTCCCGGTTTGCAGCTCGTATGGTGTAAAACCTGTGGATTGATTAACAGAACATCTTATGGTCATCAACGCAACCGGCAGGGCTGCGACCCAATTTAGCCCTGTTTGCGCGCAGATTTTTGCCAATTTGTTTTTCAAATTTAGGTTCATTCTTTCTACTTTCCCCTGAGACTGAGGATGATAGACCGTTCCAAATTTATGCTGGACGCCCAACATTTTTTCTACTTTTTCCAAATCTTGATTTTTAAAATGGGTTCCATTATCTGATCTAATTCTTTTCGGGAACCCATGACGGGGAATATAATGATTGATTAAACACTTAATGACAGTCTTAGCATCCTCCTTTTTTGTAGCCCAGGCCTCTGGCCAGCCGGTCAAAGCGTCAACACACACTAACAAATATCTTACACCGCCCGGCCCGGAATCAATCATATCAGTGAAATCAATAACAATCTCCTCTCCCGGCCTCTCAGGGGGCCGAAACTTACCCACTTCCGGTTTTACTGCTGGTTTAGGATTGTGTGCCCCACAGATTAAGCACATCCTGGCCTTCTCCCTTATCATTCCTCGCAGCTCAGGATGCCACCAATGACACAAATTTCTTTCCATCTGGGCTCTCCCCACGTGGGCAAGTCCGTGGGCTTCATCCACCTTCTGTTCTGCCATTTTGGCTGTCAGCACGGGGCGCCCGTCTGGCCCCCTCCACAAATGTCCATCCTGCCAGGCTCCTTTGTTTTTCCACACCCCCTTTTCCTCTGGGGATGCCTCCTCCTGGGCCCGTTTAACTTCCTCAATCAGGTCAACAGGTATCTCTTCTTCTGATGTTACCTGTATCATTTGTCTCTGTCCTTTGTAGCCTGCGGCCTCCTTTGCGGCTTCGTCTGCTCTCTGGTTTCCTTTTTCCACCATACTGGTTCCTTGGGAGTGAGCTTTGCATTTTATAATGCTCACCTCCTCTGGGTCAGCCAAGGCCTTTTCCAGTTCCTCCATTTCATGTTTGTGGGAGATAGGTGCATTGGTTGCTGTTCTGAATCCTGCTCTTTTCCACTGAGGCAGCTCCACATGCGCTGCTCCAAACGCATATGCCGAATCGGTGTAGATGTTCACTCTCCTGTTCTTGGCTAGTCTCAAAGCTCGAGCTAAGGCTATCACTTCAGCTCTCTGGGCCGACTGCTTTCCCTCAATCCTTCCTGACTCTCTGACCTGATAATCTCCTTCTACTCTGCAGACCACCGCATACCCTGCTTTCAGTCCTCCTTCGTCTCGGTGGCAACATCCATCGGTGAACCAATCCTCAGCTCCCGGTATGGGTTCCGCCTTCAGGTCCTCTCTAATCTTTTCCTCGATCTGTGCTCTTTTGGCGCAGTCATGTGGTTCCCCTACACCCATTAAATCTGCCATGTTAATTCCTTCATGTGTGAATGTCAAATTTGGGGCCTCTAAGACTTTGCTCAGTCTCTGTTGTGCCCGTGGTGACATACAAAATGCTTGTGAATTTACGTATGCCACTATGCTATGTGTAGTGAGTATTTTTAGTGGGTGTTCTCTCACTACATGTGCTGTTTTTTGGATAATTCTAGCGACCCCTGCTGCATGTTGTGTGCATGTAGGATGCTTTGCTTCTGTTGGATGTAGTTTTACACTAACATACATGAGCACTTCTCTACCCCCCCCTTTTTTCTGAAACAACACTCCATTTATAATTGAGTTTGTCTCAGAAACATCTAAATAGAATGGCTCGTCATAATTGGGTGTGACTAAATCTGAGGCCCTTGACAAATCCTGTTTTACCCTAATAAATGCGGCTTCAGCTTCAGGCGTCCAAGGCAACTCAGCCTTAAAGTTTCGAACACCAACTTGCTTCATTAGGCCCCTTAAAGGGGCAGTTTTTCCTGCATAATCCGGAATGAACTGCCTGCTGTAACCTGTTAAACCAAGAAAAGAAAGCATTTCTCTCACAGTTCGCGGTTTTGGGTGTGTCAAAATTTGGTCTCTGTGTGTGTTGATCAAACCCACTGATTTGTGTGCGATTACCCGGCCCAAAAAGGTCACTTCAGGGCGAACTAACTGCAGCTTGTCTTTACTTACTTTAAAGCCACATTCCGCCAACCTATTCAACACAACGAACGATGCCGCTGAACAATCCGCTGCTGACGGGGCTGCAATGAGAAGATCATCAACATATTGTATTAATGTACAATCATTAGGCAAATTACATGACGACAGGGCTTCTTTAAGCACCTGATTGAAAATGCCTGGAGAAAGTGCAAAGCCTTGTGGCAAACGTGTGTATCTGAGTTGTTGGCCTCTGTATGTGAATGAAAAAATGTCTCTGAGTGACTCATGCAGAGGAAGACAAAAAAATGCATTTGCCAGGTCAATGCACGTGAACCACTTTTGGTCACATGTGATAGCTGATAAAGCTGTGTACGGATTTGGTACCGGTGCAGTAGTAGAGAGCAATATTTCATTAATGGCTCTCAAATCATGTGCCATACGGTATTTTCCTGTTCCATGTTTCTCCACTGGTAGAATTGGTGTGTTCCACAGTGAGTGAGAGGGCTCTAACACCCCGGCCCTTAGCAGGCCTTCTATTGTTTCTGTAATTCCTGCCTCTGCTTCAGGTTTGTGTTTATACTGTGGTCTATTGATTGGTGTGTGTGACTTGAGCTGGAACAAGACAGGAGGACACTTAGCTAGGCCAACATCCGTGGGCCCTTTTGACCATAGACTGTCAGGCAGATTCGACAGTCCAGCAACTGCGTGAGGATGATCTACACACTCCTCACCATGCGTTTTTGAAATTTCTTTATGTTCCAAGATCTCTGTATCCTCACAGGCACAAGTTATGCGATAGGTTTTACAATTTGGAGCATAAAATAAGTTAGGAATTTGGGTTCTTTGCCACCCTGTGTCGTCCAGTGCTCGCCTGACCATTGGACCCAGATCACCTGCACCATGACCTTGGTGGACCGCCAATGTAATGTGAGGGGTTGAATTTTCTTCCACATTGTACCAAGGCAGTTGTTCATCAGTTAATTTCACAGCCGCGGCTACACCTTCTGGTCCGATGTAGATGTCATGTGTTTGCACATTCCACGTCTGACCTTCAAGATCAGATTGAAATAATTCACGATAGGTGTCGTCATTCTCTTTATCATAAAACAGGGTAACGTGGTAAGGGTCGCGCGGAGGGGAGTAAACTGCCAAGCTCATTATCCAGGGTCTCCACAGCTGAAATTGCCTCAGAACATCCTCTTTCACTAATCTCCCCCAGTAGATGTTGACTTTTGCTCTTTCACAGTCTTGAAGCAGATATTGAGTCTTTGAACTTGTTCCCAGGCACGGAAAATGCTGGCCCCCTGGCAGAGTCACAGATAATCCATCTGCTGAACATGTGATTGTGGTGCCCAACTTCACGAGCAGGTCCCTGCCCATAAGATTTACTGGCGCTTGCGATGACACCACATAGTTGTGTTTCAAAGTCTGCTTGCCCAGCTTTGTCAAAGCTGGGTCAGTCACTGGCAGAGTTGTCGGGATCCCGGAAAAACCCACCACGTTCACTGTGTGGCAGGACAACGTTGCACTGTCTGGTGCTGCTCTCAAGGTTGAATATGTTGCTCCAGTGTCTACTAAGAAGGGCAATTCTGTCCCTTCTATAGTCATTAACAGCATGGGATCTGCCACCACCATACTGTTTGGTCCCTCCGGGTCCCTTCAGTACTGGTCCTCCCTCCAGTCAGCCACTGGATACTGCGCGGCTGGTGCTGCACTCGGGTTTGGGGCCTGATATGCTCCCCTAGAGCCACCTCTTGCTCTCGGAGCTCCACGTGCCTGGGATTGGTAGCCTCTTCTTTGATTGTTCTGACGACGTTCTGGGCAATCTCTGCTCCAATGACCCTCTGCTCCACACCTCCAACAGACATTCCAAGGCACACTGCTGAGATTCCCCGTGTCACGAGCTCTTTGTACTCCCCCCGCTGAGCCACCACGCCCTCTGTACGATCCACCGGTTCCCCAATTCCCTGTGGGTTGGTTCTGCCTTGGTGCATTGGCGGGCCATCCGTCATTAGTGCAGGGACCCGGGCCACTATCTGGCCATTCAGGCCCAGGACCAGGCTGGGTCGCAACTATCATAATTTTTTCTGTTTTTTCTTTTTCCTCTTTTTTCTTTTCGCTGGCTTTGTTTCTGGCCTCCACCAACTGTAGTTTGAGTAGAGACGCTTGTGCCTCCTCCAACTCTTTTTTCTGCTTGTTCGCCCTGTCCTGCTCCAGCTGCAAACGATGTGAGACGTGTCTTTCCCACTGCACCGAATCTGCTACGGCAAAATCTGGGTTTTTCTGTAGATCTTCTGTGACCTGGTTTGGCAGCCCTGCCAGCACCGCTGAGCGAAACCATGCCCGATGTTCACCTTCTCTACCCGGATGGGTACCTGTTTCTAACAACCACTGATCTCTGGCTTTTTCTAAAAACTCTCTAGGTGTGTTTTGGGGGTCCCAAATTATTTTAGGTATGGCTCCTGTATTAGGGGTTGGGTACTTTTCACGGACTGCGTCAGACAAAGCACATTGCACTTCATGGTAAGGCAAATCATTTGCATGGCGAGTTGTGCGAGCTATAGCCTCTACATCTGCTAGCCCACCACCGAGCATACACCGCGCAGAAATGGCGCGAAAATCGCCAATCGCAAGCTCCTCTCCTTCTGTTAGTCTGCCTAATTCACGCAACCACCTTGCTCCTCCCCCAGTTATAGGTGGAAGCTGTTTAACCAATGCCTCCAAATCTCTTACTTTGTATGCGCGGTACACTGGTTCATTTTTTGCACCAGCCACTAAAGGCAAATTATAATGAGTACCCGCAGCTTTTTCTGCTTTGGTCACAGTTTTACACTGTCCCAATTTTCCCTTGCCTTTTGAACTCTTAAAAATAGGCCTTCTCTGTCCCTGCTCTTTTTTCACCTGTCTTGACCTAAGATTCCTGGCTATACTTGGTTCTGACGCGACTCCTCCTCTGTCATTATCTTCATCATCTTCTTCCTCCTCTGTGGTAGATGAGTCATTGTCGCTCTCCTCTTCTGCCATGCTTTTGGTCATTTTGTCCTTTACGGTCTTCAGTGTATTTAATACTTCCAATAGCCCTTGCGGGGCTTCAAGCATTCGTCCGAATACTTCTCCTGCCCATGTGTCTGACTTGGCCATTGCTTTGGAGTGTTTTGACCTGGTTTGGGCCTGCTCTTCTCTTGCTGGTGTAGGCAGTCCGATGAAAGCCGGTTGTGCCATCCTTTCCACCGGTGAAATCATTTCCTCGTTTGTTGGGGTCCAATCCGCTTCTCCAGTCTGGTCTGGCAGGCTTTCTCTTGATGCTTCGGCTTTTGGCCTGTCTCCTCCCTCATGTGAACAAGAAGGCAAAGGCAAGCCTTCCTCTGCGGCTGATGTTATCTCTTTCCCTTCCCCATTCAGGGACTGACATTTAACTGTCATAGGCCCTTCATTATGAAACACCCGTGGTGCTCTGGTGTATTCAACATCAGCTACTCCTCCCACAACCACTGCCGTCTGTCCATCGGGGCCTTGAACTTGTCCTCCTCTGAGGGTCATTACAGGCATGACATATTGTCGTCCTACGGCATTAGATGTTAACGTGGCCCAAGGAAGAATCTCTGCTGTGTGATACTTGTTAGCATCTCCTGGTTTTGGAATCCAGTTCTTCATTTGGTTTTCCAGCTTCTTATTTTGGTCTTTCAGTTGTTTCAAAGCCTCCATTATGCTTTCCATATCTTCTGTTTCAGGTGTGTCATCCTCCTCCATCCAGGAAGATGCTCCGTTCCACAAGAACATCCACTTGCAACACTTTGCATGAGTTTGCTGTAGTTTCTTGATTTGTTGTTTAATCTTCCAGTTAATTGAACGTTTCTCTGCCTCGGCTTGCAGTTGTTGCAATTGCTGCTCACATCTCTCTCCTTCTATTTTGAGCACAAGACTTAGGGCTATTTTGTCATCCAGCCCTCTCTGTTGGGAAGCAATAAGCTTGTTTAGCTCAGCTTCCATTGCTTTGCCTTCCTTCTCAGCTAACTTTGTTGATCCAGGGGAAGCTAAGCGAATAGCTTTTTTTAATTGTTGCTGCTGCTCCTTTAGAGGCTTATAGCCTCTGTGCCCAGTAGGTGTCGTGTTCGGGCCGTCAGCCATTATCCTAAAACACAAGCTTACCTCCCTTTTTTGTGACGTTTTACGGCTCCTCCTTCTGGATCACTCCGCAATGTCTGCCTGTTAGCTTTCAGAAATACTTTCGCTCCCCCCAGGGTCACTGTCTCCTTGTAATCTGCTTGGTAAGACACACAGCCAACGCAGTGTGTCAAGACTTAACCAAGCCTCTTTCATTATTCACTTTTAATAACTACTTTTCACTCTGGAACATAAATGTTATAAACTCATACACACTGCATGTTAACTTTGGGGCACAAAACAATAACACAGCTCAAATACATTCACACAGCCTTAAATTTTTCACAGAAAATTGCTCCAAAGCAATATCATGTTTGCTCACAAACTAACAAATTCACTGTGTTGTTTACCGAGCGAGGGAGCAATGGACCAATTAATTCCAAACTCCTCAATAATTAGCTGTATAACTCGCTCTACTTCAATGCCAAACCATAGTACTGTGATTAGCTTTATTCAAATCAAACCTATGTTTCAAAGCCTTTCAAACGCACACCCACACACACAATTTCAACCACGCACTCTCAAGCACACATTTGTCTCCTTTAAATCTACTAATCGCTTGGAGACATCTCCACAGATAATTATATTATTTCCCAAGCAAGCATATCAAAATCAAAACCGTCTAGTACCGACTCTATCATAGCCTGAGCAAAGTGGGCGGCCTCTGTGGGCTCCCAATTTGGATCATTTTCATGCTCAGTCATCTCCTTTAAGCCTTGAAATAAAAATAGGCAACGTTGTATATAGGCATTTAGCTCATGCAGCTCAATCACGGACCACACTGTCATCTCATAAGGTGAAACACCTTCCTCAGTCACTATGTGACATTTACAGGTCACCTCCAATTGACCGTCTTCCTCTGCTATTTGTATGTTACAGGTTGCAAAATAAAGCACAGGCATGTTTGCTTATTCTATTTAAACAACGATTTAACAGTATTAAATGGGACTGTTTAGTGCATGGGACACAATATAATCATTTATTGTTGAAGGGACAAATGTCAAAGGGGTTCTAACAGGTCCACTTTATTGCGTGCTCATAAATTATTGTTATCTGGGTCACTCACCCAATGTGCTTTATTGTTTGAGATTATTAATTATGTCACGCTTATCAGTGGCTCATATTTATTTAAGGCCTATGTTTGAACTTGACAACAAAGGCAGAGCATCATTCCATCCTTTCAGGGTGAAACACTCCACTTTCTCTGTGTCATGGCAGCTCAGAAAAGTTCATGAACTTTACTTATTTAAAGATATGGCTTAAAATCAGTTGTGTTATCAGTATAAAATATTTAAGATTTAATTAAATTGTTTTCAATTGACTTACAGCAGCTTACTCTGATCTAGGAACACTCTCTTATGCTCCTCAAAAACTGAAGTTACTCAGTCTTAAATGATTTTTTACATTACATAAATCAACTGTGATTAACAAATAACGTTCTAGTGATTCCCACTTGGTTTAAAACATTCAAAAGCCTTCTAGGAACCTATTCTGATCATAGCCTATGTGTTTGTAAGCTTGTTTGCATTTAACCCTCTGCACTCAAAGCATTTACTACACTTTATCAATCCGGACAGTCACGCCGAACGAAGCTTCTGACCTTCAAAGGCCGAGTGCCAACTCATTATAAGCACATTTGCAAGGTATGTCTGAAAATTATTTAAACCACTCTTTTTAAATCAGAAACTATTTACATTGTTATAACATCAAAACCAGCAGCTTCTTTACAGGCTTTCAGCAATAAAAGGCCTTCTGCTTCTAAGGCTCACACACACTCTGGGCAGGAAGTGAAAAGCTCTGTTCTCCTCCCAGCCACACACTCATTTGCATGTTCACACCGTCTAAAAATAGCTCTCAGCGCTGCAGCTGCGCTCTCATCACACGCAGGGTCACACAAAGCTCAGACAAAACTCTATTCACAAAAGACGTCTTATAATTACAACCACTGACAGACATGACAAATTCAGCACCTAACAAATTTCGACAAATTTAAATTAACGGGTCCAACCGAAGAAAGCTTCACTTTTTTGTAATCAATCAAACAGTATCTGTTACTTCTGGGAACAGTTTCTGACCTAACTTCTAAATCCCTAACTCAATTTAACTTTGTCCAAACAAGCACATGACACCGTTTCAAACGATGAGGAGTCTCGGTAACTCCTAGCTTATTTCGGGATGCCCTGTACCCCACAGTTAAACCAAAACTGAACTACCCCTGTTCGCCGACAGGTCAAGACCGCGCGTCCACGGCCAGGAGGGGGCGTAACCCCCGGGCTATGTGCTTCTTAGCAGACTTCTGGGCTGCCGTCCTATAATAATTTTAACCTAACCGATTTTGAAAAATTTTACCATAACGGGTCCTACCGAAGAAAGATAACTTTTTTACGACCAATTAAACAGTCTCTGTTACTTCTGGGAACAGTTTCTGTCCTAATTTGTAAAACTATTAAACAGTATCTGTTACTTCTGGAACAGTTTCTGTCCTAATTTCCCTACCAAACTACCTGAGCCTTCAGCTCAATATCCAGGGACTCAAACCCAACATTATTACTTTCATATTTCTTCAACTTCATTAAATACTCTTAAACAACTTTAACTGCATAACACACGGTGATTCTCATCAAAATCAAAACAGACACCCACCAGCAACGTCAGTGAGCAGGCTTTTAATTTAATGCAGCCCAATTTGGCACAATTTGGGAATCAACTCAACAGGCAGTGCCTTACCTTTAGAAGCACCCGCGGAGCTCACTCACATCAGATCCCTGGTCCGTGCCTGTCCGCTCGACAACCTCAGACCGTCCACACCTCGCACGTCCACCCCAATACCACAGGACGAGCCCCCAAAATGTTATGGTTCAAAAATATTGGAGATGGACACCAGAGGAAAAACCCACAATAACAACACTGGTCCGGTCGGGTTGAGTCAAACGATGATTTAATGATCACACACGTGGGAGATGGACACTGTATGCAGACAATCTCAGATCTCATCTCAAAAAACACATTTCCATAGTTTTATGAAATCAGGGTATTAGAACGCCCCCTCATGCGTAGTGACAGGTGTAATACAATCAATGTTGACAATTTTATTTAACACAAAGAATAACATTGTCTCCTTCCCGAGGGCAGACGCTAACTGCCCCCCTTCTCCTGGAACCGTCTGTACCCTGCTGAGACACAACATGGCAACTACAAGGACTCTTTCATTTATTAAGACCATCAGTGTGTATTGCTCTAAATCAAGTATATAATATTAAATGAATATTGCTGAATCAGCTACTTCTACTTAAAACATATTAAAACATGACTAAGCACAAAATCACCAAGAATGACATCTTATAAGTGCTGTGTAAGCGCGTGCGGCCTTCCAAGCTCAAAGCCTTTGCCCTCCATAGATCAGCCAGACTCACGCTGGCTGTAGCTTTTAACCTTTAATTACCTTGAGCACAACTCTAGAATGAGCAACAAACTGCAATGTGTATGGAATGATCATGGTTACATCTGCAATGGAAAATCATGTTATTATTCTGGTACCTGTAAGAAAAGATCAAATTAAAGTTATCACCATCACTGTAATGCAAAGAATAATATAAGATCAAAAACTTCAATTTATGCTTAATGCAAAGCTGGTTATATACTTCTAAGGAACTAATAATGACATATTAAAATATTAAATGATAATGAGAAAAACATCCCCTCCTTATTCTACAGTATGTATGTATGTATGTTTGTTTGTTTGTTTGTTTGTTTGTTTGTTTTTTGTCCCACCAGGACATGCACACCTCACAAGTTCCCGGCTCTCTCGACTCGGTTGAAGACGGCTTTCTAGAAGAAGGCGAGGGCAGTGAGGCACAGTCCCCCGTCCCTCGACGCCCCTCGCGATGCCCCTCCTTCTTGGACTAACCCTCTTCAGAGGAGCCGTGAGAGCCAGGAACTTGTGAGTTTTGTATGTCCAGTCAGGCATCATTCATACCTGGTCTGTAGGAAGTTCCTGTCAGAAGGAGGTGGCACCGCGAGGGCGTCGAGGGGCGGAAGGCGGTGCCTTAGTGCCTCCCTCCTTCTGACATTGTAAAGGGACCCTAACTTTATTACTTTTTAATAGTAGGATGTATGTATGTATGTTTGTTTGTTTGTTTGTTTGTTTGTTTTTTGTCCCACCAGGACATGCACACCTCACAAGTTCCCGGCTCTCTCGACTCGGTTGAAGACGGCTTTCTAGAAGAAGGCGAGGGCAGTGAGGCACAGTCCCCCGTCCCTCGACGCCCCTCGCGATGCCCCTCCTTCTTGGACTAACCCTCTTCAGAGGAGCCGTGAGAGCCAGGAACTTGTGAGTTTTGTATGTCCAGTCAGGCATCATTCATACCTGGTCTGTAGGAAGTTTCTGTCAGAAGGAGGTGGCACCGCGAGGGCGTCGAGGGGCGGAAGGCGGTGCCTTAGTGCCTCCCTCCTTCTGACATTGTAAAGGGACCCTAACTTTATTACTTTTTTAATAGTAGGATGTATGTATGTATGTATGTTTGTTTGTTTGTTTGTTTGTTTGTTTGTTTGTTTGTTTGTTTGTTTTTGTCCCACCAGGACATGCACACCTCACAAGTTCCCGGCTCTCTCGACTCGGTTGAAGACGGCTTTCTAGAAGAAGGCGAGGGCAGTGAGGCACAGTCCCCCGTCCCTCGACGCCCCTCGCGATGCCCCTCCTTCTTGGACTAACCCTCTTCAGAGGAGCCGTGAGAGCCAGGAACTTGTGAGTTTTGTATGTCCAGTCAGGCATTATTCATACCTGGTCTGTAGGAAGTTCCTGTCAGAAGGAGGTGGCACCGAGAGGGCGTCGAGGGGCGGAAGGCGGTGCCTTAGTGCCTCCCTCCTTCTGACATTGTAAAGGGACCCTAACTTTATTACTTTTTTAATAGTAGGATGTATGTATGTATGTATGTATGTATGTATGTTTGTTTGTTTGTTTGTTTGTTTGTTTTTTGTCCCACCAGGACATGCACACCTCACAAGTTCCCGGCTCTCTCGACTCGGTTGAAGACGGCTTTCTAGAAGAAGGCGAGGGCAGTGAGGCACAGTCCCCCGTCCCTCGACGCCCCTCGCGATGCCCCTCCTTCTTGGACTAACCCTCTTCAGAGGAGCCGTGAGAGCCAGGAACTTGTGAGTTTTGTATGTCCAGTCAGGCATCATTCATACCTGGTCTGTAGGAAGTTCCTGTCAGAAGGAGGTGGCACCGCGAGGGCGTGTAGGGGCGGAAGGCGGTGCCTTAGTGCCTCCCTCCTTCTGACATTGTAAAGGGACCCTAACTTTATTACTTTTTTAATAGTAGGATGTATGTATGTATGTATGATTGTTTGTTTGTTTGTTTGTTTGTTTGTTTTTTGTCCCACCAGAACATGCACACCTCACAAGTTCCCAGCTCTCTCGACTCGGTTGAAGACAGCTTTCTAGAAGAAGGCGAGGGCAGTGAGGCACAGTCCCCCGTCCTTCGACGCCCCTCGCGATGCCCCTCCTTCTTGGACTAACCCTCTTCAGAGGAGCCGTGAGAGCCAGGAACTTGTGAGTTTTGTATGTCCAGTCAGGCATCATTCATACCTGGTCTGTAGGAAGTTCCTGTCAGAAGGAGGTGGCACCGCGAGGGCGTCGAGGGGCGGAAGGCGGTGCCTTAGTGCCTCCCTCCTTCTGACATTGTAAAGGGACCCTAACTTTATTACTTTTTTAATAGTAGGATGTATGTATGTATGTATGTATGTATGTATGTTTGTTTGTTTGTTTGTTTGTTTGTTTGTTTGTTTGTTTGTTTTTTGTCCCACCAGGACATGCACACCTCACAAGTTCCCGGCTCTCTCGACTCGGTTGAAGACGGCTTTCTAGAAGAAGGCGAGGGCAGTGAGGCACAGTCCCCCGTCCCTCGACGCCCCTCGCGATGCCCCTCCTTCTTGGACTAACCCTCTTCAGAGGAGCCGTGAGAGCCAGGAACTTGTGAGTTTTGTATGTCCAGTCAGGCATCATTCATACCTGGTCTGTAGGAAGTTCCTGTCAGAAGGAGGTGGCACCGCGAGGGCGTCGAGGGGCGGAAGGCGGTGCCTTAGTGCCTCCCTCCTTCTGACATTGTAAAGGGACCCTAACTTTATTACTTTTTTAATAGTAGGATGTATGTATGTATGTTTGTTTGTTTGTTTGTTTGTTTGTTTGTTTGTTTGTTTTTTGTCCCACCAGGACATGCACACCTCACAAGTTCCCGGCTCTCTCGACTCGGTTGAAGACGGCTTTCTAGAAGAAGGCGAGGGCAGTGAGGCACAGTCCCCCGTCCCTCGACGCCCCTCGCGATGCCCCTCCTTCTTGGACTAACCCTCTTCAGAGGAGCCGTGAGAGCCAGGAACTTGTGAGTTTTGTATGTCCAGTCAGGCATCATTCATACCTGGTCTGTAGGAAGTTTCTGTCAGAAGGAGGTGGCACCGCGAGGGCGTCGAGGGGCGGAAGGCGGTGCCTTAGTGCCTCCCTCCTTCTGACATTGTAAAGGGACCCTAACTTTATTACTTTTTTAATAGTAGGATGTATGTATGTATGTATGTTTGTTTGTTTGTTTGTTTGTTTGTTTGTTTGTTTGTTTGTTTGTTTTTTGTCCCACCAGGACATGCACACCTCACAAGTTCCCGGCTCTCTCGACTCGGTTGAAGACGGCTTTCTAGAAGAAGGCGAGGGCAGTGAGGCACAGTCCCCCGTCCCTCGACGCCCCTCGCGATGCCCCTCCTTCTTGGACTAACCCTCTTCAGAGGAGCCGTGAGAGCCAGGAACTTGTGAGTTTTGTATGTCCAGTCAGGCATTATTCATACCTGGTCTGTAGGAAGTTCCTGTCAGAAGGAGGTGGCACCGAGAGGGCGTCGAGGGGCGGAAGGCGGTGCCTTAGTGCCTCCCTCCTTCTGACATTGTAAAGGGACCCTAACTTTATTACTTTTTTAATAGTAGGATGTATGTATGTATGTATGTTTGTTTGTTTGTTTGTTTGTTTGTTTGTTTGTTTGTTTTTTGTCCCACCAGAACATGCACACCTCACAAGTTCCCAGCTCTCTCGACTCGGTTGAAGACAGCTTTCTAGAAGAAGGCGAGGGCAGTGAGGCACAGTCCCCCGTCCTTCGACGCCCCTCGCGATGCCCCTCCTTCTTGGACTAACCCTCTTCAGAGGAGCCGTGAGAGCCAGGAACTTGTGAGTTTTGTATGTCCAGTCAGGCATCATTCATACCTGGTCTGTAGGAAGTTCCTGTCAGAAGGAGGTGGCACCGCGAGGGCGTCGAGGGGCGGAAGGCGGTGCCTTAGTGCCTCCCTCCTTCTGACATTGTAAAGGGACCCTAACTTTATTACTTTTTAATAGTAGGATGTATGTATGTATGTATGTTTGTTTGTTTGTTTGTTTGTTTGTTTGTTTGTTTGTTTGTTTGTTTTTTGTCCCACCAGAACATGCACACCTCACAAGTTCCCAGCTCTCTCGACTCGGTTGAAGACAGCTTTCTAGAAGAAGGCGAGGGCAGTGAGGCACAGTCCCCCGTCCTTCGACGCCCCTCGCGATGCCCCTCCTTCTTGGACTAACCCTCTTCAGAGGAGCCGTGAGAGCCAGGAACTTGTGAGTTTTGTATGTCCAGTCAGGCATCATTCATACCTGGTCTGTAGGAAGTTCCTGTCAGAAGGAGGTGGCACCGCGAGGGCGTCGAGGGGCGGAAGGCGGTGCCTTAGTGCCTCCCTCCTTCTGACATTGTAAAGGGACCCTAACTTTATTACTTTTTTAATAGTAGGATGTATGTATGTATGTATGTTTGTTTGTTTGTTTGTTTGTTTGTTTGTTTGTTTGTTTGTTTGTTTGTTTGTTTGTTTTTTGTCCCACCAGGACATGCACACCTCACAAGTTCCCGGCTCTCTCGACTCGGTTGAAGACGGCTTTCTAGAAGAAGGCGAGGGCAGTGAGGCACAGTCCCCCGTCCCTCGACGCCCCTCGCGATGCCCCTCCTTCTTGGACTAACCCTCTTCAGAGGAGCCGTGAGAGCCAGGAACTTGTGAGTTTTGTATGTCCAGTCAGGCATCATTCATACCTGGTCTGTAGGAAGTTCCTGTCAGAAGGAGGTGGCACCGCGAGGGTGTCGAGGGGCGGAAGGCGGTGCCTTAGTGCCTCCCTCCTTCTGACATTGTAAAGGGACCCTAACTTTATTACTTTTTTAATAGTAGGATGTATGTATGTATGTTTGTTTGTTTGTTTGTTTGTTTGTTTGTTTGTTTGTTTGTTTTTTGTCCCACCAGGACATGCACACCTCACAAGTTCCCGGCTCTCTCGACTCGGTTGAAGACGGCTTTCTAGAAGAAGGCGAGGGCAGTGAGGCACAGTCCCCCGTCCCTCGACGCCCCTCGCGATGCCCCTCCTTCTTGGACTAACCCTCTTCAGAGGAGCCGTGAGAGCCAGGAACTTGTGAGTTTTGTATGTCCAGTCAGGCATCATTCATACCTGGTCTGTAGGAAGTTCCTGTCAGAAGGAGGTGGCACCGCGAGGGCGTCGAGGGGCGGAAGGTGGTGCCTTAGTGCCTCCCTCCTTCTGACATTGTAAAGAGACCCTAACTTTATTACTTTTTTAATAGTAGGATGTATGTATGTATGTTTGTTTGTTTGTTTGTTTGTTTGTTTGTTTTTTGTCCCACCAGGACATGCACACCTCACAAGTTCCCGGCTCTCTCGACTCGGTTGAAGACGGCTTTCTAGAAGAAGGCGAGGGCAGTGAGGCACAGTCCCCCGTCCCTCGACGCCCCTCGCGATGCCCCTCCTTCTTGGACTAACCCTCTTCAGAGGAGCCGTGAGAGCCAGGAATTTGTGAGTTTTGTATGTCCAGTCAGGCATCATTCATACCTGGTCTGTAGGAAGTTCCTGTCAGAAGGAGGTGGCACCGCGAGGGCGTCGAGGGGCGGAAGGCGGTGCCTTAGTGCCTCCCTCCTTCTGACATTGTAAAGGGACCCTAACTTTATTACTTTTTTAATAGTAGGATGTATGTATGTATGTATGTATGTATGTATGTATGTTTGTTTGTTTGTTTGTTTGTTTGTTTGTTTGTTTGTTTGTTTGTTTGTTTTTTGTCCCACCAGGACATGCACACCTCACAAGTTCCCGGCTCTCTCGACTCGGTTGAAGACGGCTTTCTAGAAGAAGGCGAGGGCAGTGAGGCACAGTCCCCCGTCCCTCGACGCCCCTCGCGATGCCCCTCCTTCTTGGACTAACCCTCTTCAGAGGAGCCGTGAGAGCCAGGAACTTGTGAGTTTTGTATGTCCAGTCAGGCATCATTCATACCTGGTCTGTAGGAAGTTCCTGTCAGAAGGAGGTGGCACCGCGAGGGCGTCGAGGGGCGGAAGGCGGTGCCTTAGTGCCTCCCTCCTTCTGACATTGTAAAGGGACCCTAACTTTATTACTTTTTTAATAGTAGGATGTATGTATGTATGTATGTATGTATGTATGTTTGTTTGTTTGTTTGTTTGTTTGTTTGTTTGTTTGTTTGTTTTTTGTCCCACCAGGACATGCACGCCTCACAAGTTCCCGGCTCTCTCGACTCGGTTGAAGACGGCTTTCTAGAAGAAGGCGAGGGCAGTGAGGCACAGTCCCCCGTCCCTCGACGCCCCTCGCGATGCCCCTCCTTCTTGGACTAACCCTCTTCAGAGGAGCCGTGAGAGCCAGGAACTTGTGAGTTTTGTATGTCCAGTCAGGCATCATTCATACCTGGTCTGTAGGAAGTTCCTGTCAGAAGGAGGGTTAGGGGAAATCAAAGTTGGGAGCACGGTCCCCGAAGGGGGCCGCGCTCCAATGCACAGACCATACCTGCTCCCATCTCAGGCATCCAGGACCCCCCCAGTGGAGTTCCAAATGGAATGTCATAGATGCGGTTCGAGAGGTGGGGGGAGGAGGGGTGTAGAGGTTAGGTTTAGGGTCCACTCAAGGGGTGGGGGATGACCAACCCTCGTGTCCAATCAGGGTGGCAGGTGGTTAGGTTTAGGGCAGGAGGCCAAATTATTATAGAGGTCACTGAGGTTAGGGTCAGGGTCAGTTTCAGGGCCAGGATGTTCCCCCGTGAGGCATGAAAGAAGCCGAGGTCCCAAGTGCAGTGACAAAATGTCCATAAGTACACACATAAAAAAACATTGAAATATTAACTATATACATGGTGTTGGATTAATACCTCCTAAAACCCTTTTCGTTGAGGCCATGTGGATAAACTGTATTCAGTTTAGCAATCCACATCATCTCAGCTCTCCATCTCTGTTGTGTTGTCCACCTCGAATTGATCTGAATGACCGTCGCTGTGACAGAATCCCAGCCATGCAATAAAAAATGTTTGACCAGGTGGGTGTGAGTGTTCTTTTTCCGTGTAATGTTGTACCTGTGTTTCCCCCACATACTGGATCCCACATGTCTTACATGCAATCAAATACACACAATTTTTGGACCTCGGGGTCCCTTTGCACAATGACAGAAAAACCTGGCCATTGGCATGGCTGCGCACCAACCTGTGATGCTGGAAAAACTGTCCTTGATCTCTCCGCCTAGGCACAGAGAGAGGCGCGATTTGGGCTCGAATAAGGAGATCACCCAGATTCTTATGCCTCCTGAAGGCAGCAATCACCTTGTGATTATGGAGTGTCTGTACATCTCGAGACAGGTTCTGGAAATTGTTCTTAATAGCCCTGACCAATTTGCAGGTGCAAGGGGCATATGTGATGACCACTGGAAGTAAAGGGGAAACATCAATTGGTTTTGTCAGCAGAAATGACTTGAAGCACCTCCTTAGGAAAGACCAATGGTACCCTCTAGTGGAGAGAGCAGAGAATAGGGTCTTGACAGCAGTTCCAAAATCAGATTTTTGTGTGCAGATTCTGTGGAATCTTAGCAGTTGGGATTTGACAATTCCTGCAAATGTGTGTTTGGGATGAAAGCTTGTTTTAAATAGTAGGGCATGAGTGTCTGTGGGTTTAAAGAATACCTTTATGTCTAATTTGTGGTCATTTATGAAATTTGTGCCCTTAAAGGTGGTTGTGTCAAGAAAATCAATAGAGGTCTTACTGATGGTTGATTTAAGCTTAATAGAAGCATTGTGGTCATTTAAAGTTTTAAGAAACATCTCAAAGTCCTGCTCAGAATGTTGCCAGACACCCCATATGTCGTCCAGAAAGCGATAATAATGCAGTGGCTTCTTTATGCATTTATCTAGTGCAGCAGTTTCCCACTCTGCCATGAAGATGTTTGCATATGCTGGGGCAAACTTTTTCCCCATAGCCGTCCCCTTGATTTGTAAATAGAAGTTACCATTGAATTCAAAATCGTTCCTTGTGAGGTTTATTTCTAAAAGTTGTAGTAATTCTTTTTCTGGCCTTTTCTTATCCGGGTATCTTTGAAAGACTCTCTTAATGGAGTCAATGCCTTCACCAATGTCAATGTTTGTGTAAAGGCTGTCAATGTCTATGGAAAACAGAAAAGCATCAATGGGGACTTCTATTTGCTTCACTTTATCCACAAAATCATATGTATCTTTAATATAGCTTGCATGTTTTGTGGATAAAGGAGTCAGGAAATAGTCCAGGTATTCAGCTGTATAATACGTCTCACTATCACAGTCTGAAACGATTGGTCACCCTGGGGGCACCTGAAAGGGGACACTCCATTTCGCCGGATCCTTGTGGATCTTAGGCAGCATGTAAAAAAGCCTTCCTCTTGGCTCAGCGGAGCCCAGTAAATAGTTCTTTTGTTTTAGGTTTATAAATTTCTTTTGGTTCAAATTATTAATAATCTTTTCCACTAGTGGTACTGTTTCGTGGTAAATGGGTTTTTTTAGTTTCAAATAATATGTTTTGTCGTTCAATTGTCTGTAGCCTTCCTCCAAATACTGTTCTCTATCCAAAATTACGACTGCGCTTCCTTTGTCTGCTGGTTTAATGATAATTTGTTTGTTTCCTTTCAATTCTGTTAGGGCCTTTATCTCTTCTACTGTCAAATTGGACTTAATTCGTCCTACATTAAAGTGGTTTTGAAAATATTCATTATCTGTTTTGATCAAATTAAGAATTTGGGGTGGAAGCTGAGCATTGGGTGGTGACCAGTATGATTTTGGAGTGAAGGGCTGAGATCGAGTCTCATTTTTATCTCCATAAAAGGCAGCCAATTTGATCCTCCTATGGTACTGCTGAATGTCATATTTACACTGTAATTGTAGATTTTTGTTATAGCCTTTTGTGGGGATAAAAGTCAGGCCTCTATTCAGTAGGGTCCGCTGAGCAATGGAAGGACGGAATTTTTTGGACAAGTTCATAACACCATCAACAACATGTAAATCACTTGACCCCTCCCGACGTGTCAGGCTTATGGGGACTCCCCATTTACATACTTCTCCCAGTGCTGAAGCATTGCCTCTGCAGTTTCATGTGACCAGTGAACGTCATCATCTTCTGTGGAGAAGCTGTCTGGGGTGAGAGCTGGAATGTGCTCTTTTAAACCTGCAATGAACGTGTTCATGTACAGTAAAGTGTCCTGTTCAATCTGAGGAAGAGCAGAAGAAAAGTTAATCTCAGGTACATAAATGTCTGCCTCAGGGAATTTCTCCCGGGCTGCCTTTAGGACTCTCTTCAGTTCTAGAACAGGCACATTTTTGTCTCCCTGGGACCTGTTATTAATGCCAAAGGACAGGATCAGACTTGTCACCGTAGTGTCAGTAGTGGCCTTCTGCAGGATGTTTTCTGCATGCCACCATTTGGCACCTGGGAAACTGTCAATCTGCAGGCAATCGGCTGCAAAAGGAGGCAATTTGCTGACATTAGAATCGCCAACGATGAGCCAGGGGTCCCTGACATGTAGATGCCGCTGAGAGGATGTGGATTGCTAAACTGAATACAGTTTATCCACATGGCCTCAACGAAAAGGGTTTTAGGAGGTATTAATCCAACACCATGTATATAGTTAATATTTCAATGTTTTTTTTATGTGTGTACTTATGGACATTTTGTCACTGCACTTGGGACCTCGGCTTCTTTCATGCCTCACGGGGGAGCATCCTGGCCCTGAAACTGACCCTGACCCTAACCTCAGTGACCCCTATAATAATTTGGCCTCCTGCCCTAAACCTAACCACTTGCCACCCTGATTGGACACGAGGGTTGGTCATCCCCCACCCCTTGAGTGGACCCTAAACCTAACCTCTACACCCCTCCTCCCCCCACCTCTCTAACCGCATCTATGACATTCCGTTTGGAACTCCACTGGGGGGGTCCTGGACGCCTGAGATGGGAGCAGGTATGGTCTGTGCATTGGAGCGCGGCCCCCTTCGGGGACCGTGCTCCCAACTTTGATTTCCCCTAACCGGCCCGTGCCGCCTGACCACCCACTTGGGTTATTCTGGGACCCCTCACTGTGATGCTCTGTTGCAAAAATAGAAAAAAGACACATGTGACTGTATCACCTCAAATATGGACCATTACATCACCTTATACCAATTGTACACTATATGTATTACCTGTGACATTTCACTGTACTGGATGGACTGTTTGTATGCAAACGCCTCATGATCTGGACTTTGTTGTGAGAAAATCGCTCCACAATGTTAATCTGTACAACACTATTATGGCTGAATGCAATCTACCCTCTGTGTTTTAAAGACTTAGTGCAGCCATGTTCCATACCTGTATTCATAGGTAAAAGTTTTTTTCAATATGACATTTGAACGGTCTGTCTTCCCGAGGTCCGTGAACGCAGCACCTGCGCGTGCGACCGTTTACGGCCCTGATGCCACAGCGTCTTTTTGAATTTCACTGTGGGGACCACTGATTGGCTGCTGAAACGCGGCCACCTTGAATGTTATGGATAGTGTGGTCCAACCCACATACAGACTTTCATAGGCACTGTCCGTTACAAGCCAGCCTGAAGTAGGTTCATCTGGAACCGAAACGTCGCGACCTTGGCTTGTATTGTTTTTGTATATATATCTTTTGTATATATTTTTTTACAGTTTATGTTTAATTGAATTTGAGCAATAAATAAACGCTCATTTATCATAAAGTCGGTAGCACGAGTCATCCGTGGGCACAACATCGCCTAGCATTACCTACACGACCGGTGGAGACGAGAGGTTGTAGCTAAAGCCATCAGTGGAGACACAACCATGCCCACATTCACAACGGATGACCAGTGGACCGTTGTTCGGCGGCGCAGAGACCGGAGAAGAGATCGCGGCTGGGCAGCTGAGGGGTACGTACGCAGGTCCCCCCGCCGCAGCAGTTATCCATCTCGTACAGGTCGGATGACCTACGCGGCCGCCGTGAGAGGAGAACACCGCAGCGGTGAGCCAGGCTTCTTCCACGCGCCACAGCGAGGTGAGAGGAGAGAACGGCCGGCGACAGACCGCTATGCAGCTGAACAGGGGAGCCGGAGAGGAGAGCGCGGCTGGACAGCCGTGGAGGACACACGCAGACCGCCCCGACACAGCAGTTATCCATCTCGGGAGACTCGGAGAACCTACGCGGCGGTCGTGAGGGGAGAACACCGCAGCGGTGAGCGACGCTTCTTCCACGCGCCACAGCGGAGATGGGAGAGAGAACGGCCCGCGACAGACCGCTATGCAGCCGAACAGATGAGTCGGGGAGGGGAGCGCGGCTGGACAGCCGTGGAGAACGCACGCAGACCGCCCCGACACACCAGTTACCCATCTCGAGAGACTCGGAGGATTCATGTAGCGGCCGTGAGAGAGGAGCATCGCAGTGATGATCCAGATTTTTTCCACGCGCCACAGCGACATCAGAGGGGACGACAGCAGACGACAGGTCGCTTTGCAACCGGACCAGGGAATCGGACCGGACGGGACCGACGCTTTGAACGGAGACCAGCTCAGGACAACCGGTATGTGAGAAACACTCGAATTGAACGAGCTGGTCCTCCTGTTCACAAAATACCGTCGGAGGATCCAGACTTTTCTGCGAAAGTCCGCGTCATTCACAGACTGATTAAAGCCGTACATCACTTAAAGAATGTGACTAGTGACAATTATCCTCCTTCGCTAAATAAAATAGCACACAATCTAAAGACTGTCATTAAACCAGCAGTCCCTACCAAACAAACACAGACCAGGATTGAGGAGAACGCGAAAAATTGGGCCAGCACAACCATGATGATTCTCCGGCAACATTACACTCAGAGTGTTGAGGAGGAGATCAAATGTCTCTCTGAGTTTTCCAAACAGGATTGGGAGGGCCCATTCCAAATAGCCGCCTCCTGGGCTAGGAGGAACCTGGGCCGCCGCCTCCTACCAGACTCTCTGGAACAGGCCAGAGCTGAGATCGTAGCCAAGTGGAGTGACCTGGGACCTACCACTGCTACAGATGAGGAGGACACCACCACGACAACTACACGGGGGCCAAGAGGTTGTGTGATGAGACTGCAGCAGGACACCATTGAACTCCTTAGCGAGGTAACGCAGCCTAATGCTCGGAACACACAACCCGCCCCGATACAGACCGGCGCTGGTCGGATGGTGACTGTTTCTGCACAGGTGCACGCCCCGCCTGCACCATGCAAAACTTCCAAAACAACAACGGCAACGATGACGGACCACGTCGCGGGGGACTGGTCGCCCTTCGGTGAGAAGGAGCAGCAGCCGGAGAGGGAACCGACACCTTCCCCTCCTCTGGAGCCTTTACAACTAACGGAGCCAAATCTGGAGACTCCGAAAGACGAGAGAGTGTGTAGACTCTTGGCCTCGCTACAAGAGACAACAGTCCAGAAACGACCACTTTCCCTCTCTACCCAAACGCCACAACCTGGTCAGGTGTCACACGCTGAGGTGCTGGACCTCACACAGGGGGAATCCACCCCCGTTAAGGCAAGACGCATTGGCCCTGTGAAAGTGTTTAAACCACAAACAGCTTCTCACCTGGGCCCACCTCGCAGCGATTTAGACAGACTCAACTCCTGTGTGCAAACTCGACTCCAGGTTCAGACAACAGAAGGATCACCACCTCCTCCACCATCTCTTCCTTCTTCACCAACCTCACCGGGACAGCAGGTGCGGACCCCGACTAGACATCCCAACACGTACAGGAAACTAACAGACTGGCATCTACATGTCAGGGACCCCTGGCTCATCGTTGGCGATTCTAATGTCAGCAAATTGCCTCCTTTTGCAGCCGATTGCCTGCAGATTGACAGTTTCCCGGGTGCCAAATGGTGGCATGCAGAAAACATCCTGCAGAAGGCCACTACTGACACTACGGTGACAAGTCTGATCCTGTCCTTTGGCATTAATAACAGGTCCCAGAGAGACAAAAATGTGCCTGTTCTAGAACTGAAGAGAGTCCGAAAGGCAGTCCGGGAGAAATTCCCTGAGGCAGACATTTATGTACCTGAGATTAACTTTTCTTCTGCTCTTCCTCAGATTGAACAGGACACTTTACTGTACATGAACACGTTCATTGCAGGTTTAAAAGAGCACATTCCAGCTCTCACCCCAGACAGCTTGCTCAGCACTGCTCTCCCTCTCTGGAATATCTTTTTATTCACTGCAAACCGTTTTATTCTCCGTGGGAGTTTGCTTCATTCATCCTGGCCGCTGTTTACATACCGCCAGACGCGGATGCGCAGGCAGCTCAGTGTGCACTCGCGGAGCAGATTCTCCACATGGAGCGGACATTCCTGGACTCTCTCATCATTGCTCTTGGGGACTTTAACAAAGCCAATCTGAGCCATGAGCTTCCGAAATATAAGCAGTATATTAAATGCCCGACCAGAGAGGAGAGGACATTAGACCACTGCTACAGCACGATCAGCGGGGCCTATCGCACGGTGCCTCGCGCTTCACTCGGACTTTCCGACCACGTCATGATCCACCTAATCCCCGCGTACAGACAGAGGCTGAAGCTCTCCAAACCTGTCGTGAGGACCAAAAAACTGTGGAGCAACGAGGCTGTGGAGGAGCTTCGCACGTGTTTGGAGTCTACAGACTGGGACACAATGAAGGCTGCTTCTAACAGCTTGGACGAGTTTACGGACACTGTCACCTCCTATATCCTCTTCTGTGAGGACAGCATTGTGCCATCACGCACCAGGGTGAGTTATAACAATGACAAACCCTGGTTTACTCCTAAACTCAAAAAGCTGTGGCTGGAAAAGAGAAAGGCGTTCAGAAGCGGAGACAGGGACTGCTACAGAGAGACCAAGTACAGGTTCACTAAAGAAGTGGACATTGCTAAACATCAGCACTCTGAGAAGATGCAGCAGCAGATCTCAGAGAATGACTCGGCCTCTGTGTGGAAAGGTTTTAGGAATATCACCAACTACAAGCCTAAAACCCCCCACTCCACTGATGACTTGCTCTTAGCCAACACCCTTAACGACTTCTACTGCCGTTTTGACGAGCCATCAGGCAGCCTTCACACCTCCAACGGCCCCAACAATAGAGGCACTTTGGACACTAATCCCCCCACCTCTCCCCCCTCCATAGAGCCATCACCACCTTCAAACTGTTCACCTACAACACCCCCCTCCTCACCCCACACAAAAGAGGATTCCACACCACCTCCTCCCACCACAACTCTTCATATTCATGAAGCAGATGTGAGGAAGCAGTTTAAGAATCTGAATGCTCGGAAAGCTCCCGGCCCAGACGGCGTGTCTCCTGCCACCCTCAGACACTGTGCAAACGAGCTGGCCCCAGTGTTTTCTGGCATTTTCAACTCCCCACTGCAGGCATGTCATGTGCCTGCCTGCTTCAAGTCCTCTACCATAATCCCTGTCCCCAAGAAACCTAGGATCACTGGACTAAATGACTACAGACCCGCGGCTCTGACATCTGTGGTCATGAAGTCATTTGAGCGCCTAGTTCTCTCCCATCTCAAGACCCTCACGGCCCCCCTCCTGGACCCCCTGCAGTTTGCATATAGAGCCAACAGGTCTGTAGACGACGCCATCAACATGGCCCTACACTTCATTCTGCAGCATCTGGACTCCCCAGGAACCTACGCCAGGATCCTGTTTGTGGACTTCAGCTCTGCCTTCAACACCATCCTTCCAGACCATCTCCGAGGCAAGCTTTCCCAGATGAATGTGCCTGATCCCATCTGCCGGTGGATCACTGACTTCCTGACAGACAGGAAGCAGCATGTGAGGCTGGGAAAGAATGTCTCGGACTCCCGGACCATCAGCACCGGCTTCCCTCAGGGCTGTGTTCTTTCTCCTCTGCTCTTCTCCCTGTACACCAACTGCTGCACCTCCACCCACCAGTCTGTCAAGCTAATCAAGTTTGCAGATGACACCACCGTTATTGGGCTCATCTCAGACGGGGATGAGTCTGCCTACAGGAGGGAGGTTGAACGTCTGGTGTCCTGGTGCAGCCACAACAACCTGGTGCTGAATGCCCAGAAGACAGTGGAGATTATTGTGGACTTCAGGAAGCACACAGCCCCACTCCCCCCCATCATCCTGACTGACACCCCCATCACCTCTGTGGACTCATTCCGCTTCCTGGGTACCACCATCACCCAGGACCTGAAGTGGGAGCCCACCATCACCTCCGTCATCAAGAAAGCCCAGCAGAGGCTGTACTTCCTGAGGCAGCTGAAGAAATTCAACCTGCCAACACGGACGATGATGCAGTTCTACACTGCAATCATCGAGTCCATCCTCACCTCCTCCATCACCGTGTGGTACGCTGGAGCCACTATCAGGGACAAACAGAGACTGCAGCGTGTTGTGCGCTCTGCTGAGAAGGTGATTGGCTGCAGACTCCCATCTCTGCAGGACCTGTACACCTCCAGGACATTGCGGCGTGCAGCTCGGATCTCAGCTGACCCTTCTCACCCTGGACACAGTCTGTTTGACCTGCTCCCCTCAGGCAGGAGGCTCCGGTCCATTCGCACCAGAACCTCTCGCCATAAGAACAGTTTCTTCCCCTCTGCTGTTGGACACATGAACAATAACCATATGACTGTCCCCGCCACTAACACATGACCCTACGCTGTGTCACTGCATCATTCCATGTTTGGCACTGATCACCACCTGCACTAATGTATATATCTTTCCACGTAGCACTCTTAATTCTTATTCTCATGTATATATCTCATGTATATCTCATGCACATATCTTTCTACGTAGCACTTTTAATTCTTATTCCTACTTTTATTTTTTCATGTCTATTTAAGTGCTATTTATGACACTATGTTTGCACTGAAGCACCGCAGCAATTTTCTAATGTTGTAAACCTGCTCAACATTTGGCAATAAACCCCTTTCTGATTCTGATTCTGATTCTGAATGCTCGACATTCAATTTGTTTAAGGCACAGGTTAAAAACTGGTTATGGACAAATCAAGTGTGTGATCATGTATGAGTTGTATAGTTTTAATGTTTTATTTGGGAACAGAATGGTGTGTATGTGTAAGTTTGGTGATGGAGTTTTTATTATGAATGAATGATGAATTTTTATAAATTATTATGTCTATTTTTTATGTTTAAGGACAACAGATGGAAATTAGCCTTTGGCTATAATCTGGCATGTTTACATTCATGTATTTTTTTTTTTACATTTATGTTCATTAACATGCACTGTCCTAAATAAAAATAACAGCAAATGAACTGTACAACCGAAAATGTAAACGCTATTTATGGTCTCCTCACAACAATGATAAGAAAAATAAACTGGGCCAACATGGCATGTTTGTTAAATGGTAAAAATGGTATCTCTTTCCACTAAAAGACACTTGCTTTTATCCAAAACACAGTCATATTCAGAGAAATCCCAAATTCGACTCTAGCGCTTTCTCTTGACTTTTGCTGACAAGATGCTACGCGTGGACGGAGCAGCAACATAGATGACTCGACCGAGGTACTTGCCACCTGCTGGCATAATGAGACAAAACAAGAAAAAAAATGGAAACTACAGTTCATTTTCCCCCTAGACCAGGCATAGGAAACGTTAGTCCTCGAGAGCCAGTGTTCTGCAGGTTTTAGATCTCACCCTGGGTTGCCACACCTGAATCAAATGATTAGTTCATTACCAGGCCTCTGGAGAACTTCAAAGCATATTGAGGAGCTAATTTAGCTATTTAAATCAGCTGTGTTAGGTCAAGGACACATCTAAAACCTGTAGGACACCGGCTCTCGAGGCCTGGAGTTCCCTACCCCTGCCCTAGACTAATGTATGACACACACACTTGAACAAAAACTAAATACATTTTCCTCTATAAATTCAGTTAATTTTAGTTAGTTTTGTGAACGGTCATTTCAGTTTTAGTTAGTTGTCCATTTGTCGCAGTCTTGTTTTTATTTCTATTTCTGTTAACAATTTTTTTTTTTATTTCTAGTTTTCATTATTTCGTTAGTTTTCATTAAGGATAATAACCTTGCTTCTTGTTGACATTATGCTAAACGCTAGAGATGTTCTTGGAACCTTGATAATGTAATTGAAAATTTATTTTGTTATGTATTGATCACTTTAGTATTAGCAAACTTCAGTTGGTCACTTAGTCTTACTCATTTATATGTCTGTAGAATAAATGTGTCTTTATGCTCTATCACACACAGATACACAAACACAGTTGAGGGGACACATCATTAGTTTTTATTTAAAAACAACAGTTTCTCCACTGTGGCAGGTCGTAGGTGATTTCTTTTTTTGGACAATATTTCCCCTGCCAACACTCGCTCACAGGGCACAGATGAGGCAGGGGTACACAGGTATGTCAGTGCTAACTTACATAAGTGAGGGTAGACATATTTCTCTCTCCCAGTATTTAAGTATTTTCCACCTCCTGTAGTAGTTTGAGTTGAGGTTTTCTTAGTTGTTGCTGCACGACTGACAGCCTCTCCTTACAAAATACAATTTAAAAAAGCATACATTAGAATGTCAAGGGAGCAGAACTATACACATAAGTAAATGGTAAATGGTAAATGGCCTGTATTTATATAGCGCTTTACTAGTCCCTAAGGACCCCAAAGCGCTTTACACATCCAGTCATCCACCCATTCACACACACATTCACACAAGTAGCATTAAAGAAACTGTAATTAAGCCACTTAAGAACTTGCCTTTGCAGAGGTACTGCTCCTGAAATATCCCACGATCTTCCTGGACTTGGCTCGGATGTCAGAGAGCTCAGGGGTCTGGTCAAGGGCCTTCTTCACCACTAAGTTCAGGGTGTGAGCTATGCATATGGCATGTTTAAGTCTTAGCTCCCTTGCACAAGCCCCCATATTGGCAGCCCCATCTGTTACTAGGCATGTGACTTTGTCAGTAATTGCCCATTCTGCCATGAGTGAGCCTTTCACTTGTGCAATGTTTTCTGCAGTGTGTGCATTGGGAAAATATTGCACTCCTAAAACAACGGTGTTTAATGTGCCGGACTCATCAACAAAATGGCAGGTGACTGCAAGATAGGCCTCTGTGTTGATGGAGGTCCACATATCTGATGTCAGACTCACAGATGCTGCCTTCTCAACGCTGGCCTTAGCTTCCTCCTTCATCTCCTGGTACCTGGCCTCCACCATGACTTTCAGGGCCTAAAGGAAAGAAAACACATGTTGTTTAAAAGTACGACGTGGCTGTGAAGCAGTGTGTAGTGTAGCTACACACTGAGGCTTTGAGCCTCAGTCCTGCCTGTTCACATTTTACTCTGTAGAAATGAAATCTTCACTGCTTTTATGACCTTTTTAGTGGGGAGAACATAACTAGGATTTAATGATTTAACAAATCTTTTAAATCCTTTGTCCTCCACAATGCTAACTGGCTGGGAGTCCTCAATCACCATGCTAACCAGGTCTTCATCTATTTCAGATTGCTCTGCTGAGGAAAGACAATAAAAACAAGGCACAAATATAAATATCACACACGTCACTTATTGCATTGTATGATATTGTTATATCATATAGTAATACTACAGCATGCTATATTATCATGGCATTTGATGGCTCACTTGGTCTTGCCCCACAATCGGTGTTCCCCTTATTCTCATGCAAAGCTCTGTAGTGCCTAAGCATGGATGAGGTGTTGTTGTTATATCCCAGCTCCCTTGCCCATAGCAAATGTGACCAAGTGGTCGGCGGGGTTATGAACAAAATAATAAACTTGACAACGCCACCTAGGGGAATTGCACCCCCAGGAAATATATTTAAGAAAAATAGATAAAAGGAATAAAAGAAGTCCGCACAGATTCAAGGATGCACACTGAGGCAGGTTGGCTTCCAATATTAAAACAGTTTTATTTATAGAAAAAAATAAATAAAATATTAAAAGTCAAGATGTAGTGTCATTATTGACAGTGTCCTACAGTAAAAACAATCGTGGAACTTGGACTTACCAGCAGCCGTGGAACCAAAAGAAAATCACACAAAAAGAATCACTGCAGCCCACCCAGTGCTATACAAAAGAAAGTGTGAAAACGACCCACCACCTGAGGTCCCAGGGCCACTGGCTCGGTCTCCGTTCACTGAAATAAAACACAGAAAATATGTTAAAAGGATAAAAGGACACTGAGCGTCAGGCTCACTACAGATCATAAAAAAAACTAAAACACACCTTAATAACTTTAATAAAAGAAATCACACACACACACACACACACACACACACAGAGGAAAGGCTTATACCCCACGGGTCAAACTACCACTCATGCTGGTAATAATTATTCTCAGTCGTAGTCCGGTCTGGCTCCCCACCGGCTGAGACCGGCAACCCAGGCGAATTGGAGTCCCAGCACGACACTCGGGCAGAGAATCACTTCAGCCCGATCACAGAAGCGTGGGTACGAGCAACAGTCCAAAATAAAATAGAACCAATGGCGTGTCCAGCGGGGTGGCCTGGGGGGGGCACAGGCCACCCCCCCAACCAGACTGGCCACCCCAGGTGCCACCCCAAAGGTAAAACAATAAAATTCAATCAAATATCAAATGTCCGATTATGTTTTCACGGTGAAGCTCAGATATCCGAGTGTAAGTGAATGCAGCATCGGCTTCTGCGCTATGTGCATCAGGTTAGCAAAGGTAGGAGAGCCATGCACGAAAGACGGCACTGCAGGAAACAATTTTTCGGTGAAAGAAAATGAGGACAGAATAAATGTCCCGGTAAGTAATATTAAGTTTGTTGAGTTTAGTAAACTTCGGTGAAATTAGAATACCAAGGAAAAAATAACACTTAAAGAATTATTGCAGCTGTGGAATATTTCAGACAGTATGCTACTGAGGGCAGCTAACATAAGAGTTATGAGTTATAAGATGTAATCTAAGTCGTAACATTGCTGTATGGAGCTGCAGATTTGGTTGCAGGTTAACATAGCTGGACTGGCCATCGGGCATATGGCCTGTGACTTATTTTTTATTTTTTTGTAATGGCATGAACAATGAGAGGTGGTGGATTGGCCAGATGCAGGTCGATGTGTAAAAATAACTCAGTTGTTTGGTGGTGGCTATGGCGGGGCTTCCACAGAGGCAACAGGTGGATGAGGGAAGGGGAGGCAGGAGCAGAGACCCGAGGCAGCCACCAGTCTGAGTGTCAGGTGAACTGAACTTCAGGTAAGAAGTTATGACCTGCAGTCTATCTGGGTCAGATATAAACTAAGTTTAGGTGGAGTTTATTTTCGTTGTGCTGACTTTTGTTTTTACCCTCAGTTGCAATAACTCATACTGCGTTCTAGCCAGCTTGAGGAGTTTTTATACTGCTGGGTGGGTGCTATAGATGTTACTGATAGTGAAATTTATTTTATTCATAAGGTTAGTTAGTAGAGTTGCCAACGGCTCCTTAAAAAATGGAATGGTCCCCCATTCAGAGAAAATATTACGCGTTTCGTATTGAGCTGAGAAGAGATGCAGTTTGTCCAGGACTTTCGCTATGATTCAACACTACAGTTTTTGCTGTGTAATCCAAAAGATGAAATGCTTTTGAGATTTTTTTTAACAAATGTGATATTTTGAAATTGTTGGAATTTCTTACAGATGAGTGATATTATCCCCTTGCCACCCCTAGTAAAGGTACAGCACACTGCACAGAGACCCAGGAGCAGCAAGTGACGATGAAGCACATCAGGGTGACTTGCCCTGACGGCTATTGGTCATCACACATATTAGAAGTCTGTTCGGACAAGATCCAGTGGAGCCTGACCACAGATGGAAGGGCAGGTGAGTTCCCCGGTAAGAATTTTTATCTTGGAATCCAGATTAATGGGGGTTGGAAGAGAAGGCTCAAAGGCTGGTCTGAGAGGGGAGGTGGGGCCTGGGGGAGACAGGGACATATTTGACATTCTATTAGTAATTTTAAGCCAAGAAGGCGCTTAACATGTAACACACAATATGAATATGGTCAGGTGTTATTTTAATTTTTATGGTTTGGGGAGGAGGGAGGGAAGGAAAATAACGAGGGTGGGTTTAGGTGGATCATGTTTTATGAAGAATGCTTTGATGAAGTGATTTTATTGGTCTTATTGGTTTTTTTAACTTTCTTTTTTTATCTGGCCTGGCTCAACAGGGGCGTCTACTCCAAATGGGAAGCTATATGGTAAAGATAATTACAGCCGAAACAGGCAGTACATTGGGGAGATGATGAGAAATGTCCCAAATTGGGACAAGGCGGTCTACATAGGAGTAAATACTTCATGTGACTGCACAGATCCCCCTTCATTCTAATATATCAATAAAGTGAGGCTTGATTTGAGGCGGCGTAGTTGAAATTAACACTGCTGCCATTGAAAAAATCAAATCACATAATCATGTGGATGTATGGCTCAGATAAAATTGATACTTTGGGGAGCGGGCTAGATTCTTTTAAAGAGAAAAGTTTAGGCAAACTGACCTTAGGACCACCCAGGATGAAGATAATTTTAACATAAATATCATCCTGTGGGTTTTAGAGTTGGACAGCTTCATTGAGCTAGTCTTTTAAATCCACTTAGGACAGCCTGGCGGTCAGTGGAATGGTCTTGGTTTTAATTATAATTCCCTGTAAAAATGTTTTTTTAGCTTATTAATGCATTTTTTAATATCGTGAGAGGTGGAATAGGTTTGTGCTTTAAGGTTTTTTATATAATTATTTATGTTTTAATAATTATTTATGTTTTTTTAAAAGTTTTTATAAGTAAACCTAACCCAAGTAAGGGGATTAGTAAGGATACCGATATGTCAGCAATCTTCCTTAACCTCCAAGCATTTACTAATATGGATGTGTAAATAAAAGTGTTGAAAAATAATTGATTGTGTTTGCTGTGTTCTATGACAGCTGCATGAATTCTTATATTTACTAACTCCACAAACTAAATTTAATTTTCTTATAAAAATGGGTGAGATTTCCCCTATGGAGGTGTGGGAGGGTCTGTTCGCATGTTGGTTTTTAGTTGACTTTTTATAATATATTTTTTAAAACTTTTTTTATTAACACCTGAGCACGTTTGGCCATTTCCCTTGATAAATGCAATCAAACAGGGACTATACACTGGCATTCTTGCCATATGCCATCATGTGGATTTTACCAAGACCCAACACATAAAGGGAAAACAGAGGAGAAGCACATATAACACTACAAGATCATAAGGAGAATAAGGGTCCAGTCGGCCGCTAGGACCGTGCAACGGAGCTCCAAACGGAGACAACTAAGACATAATCTCCTAATACCTAACCAGCCTGTGCCAGTGGTCTGTTATGCTGAACCCCTCCGGACTTTGATCTGAAATAAAGTGTGAAATGAACTTAGATGTTGACCTTAGACCTGATAACCTGACCTGGGCATAAGGCCCTGACCTTAACCTTGAGAGGGCCGAGATATTAACCCTGACCCAGGATCAGTTGCCCTAAACATAACCCGTGAGGGTGGGAGCCCTAATCTTAACTATAAGAGGCATATGATATGCAACTTAAAAATTAAGGTCTCTTTACTTTTATTTTAAAGCTAATTGGTGGTGATAAAGGGCATGATAACCGAAACTGGATAATAACGCCCTCAATCTTATCCTTAATAAGGACCTTTGATATAAAGTTGGCCTCGAAACTTTTTAATAGCCCCTGCAGGAATTAGTAGGTAGCCTGATTGGCTGATTCCTGAGGGTGAGGGCATTCTACCTGAGGGTTATGTTTAAATGTCAAGGACAATTATGTAAGCTCTTCACTGACTGCTAGGCAGGTCCCCAGAAGAGGGTGGAATTCCTTCCCTCCTTCTTCTTTTAAGATATTCTTAATAAAGTTGTTTGTTTTTTTTAAATGGTTTTTATTTTTTAGAATTTACATCTGTCCTTTTCTTATGTGTTTTGAAATGTGTTTTGTAGCCTGTGGGAAATAGAATGTACATGATTAAGAAAGTGATTGTGAATGCACCATGGGAGGAACACTGTCATGTGACCCGGTGCGACCTATCCCGAGGAGGGCCCACATAGGTGGGCGTCCCTCAGAGGATCACTTAACTACTGTTTTGTCTCTCCTGGCCTCACTTGTGCTGTTCCCTCTGAAGAAGCGAGAATAATCGCGAAACGTTAGGGATGCCTCTCAGACCGGCGTGAGCAAGGATTTTTACCTCCCCCAGAATAAGGGAACTCCAATGTTTTTTTAGCCTGTAATATCCTGTGTGGCCTAGAAAGACTGCAGTGTGTGGATCAACCACGGTCAACTATAGACTCCATGAAAAATACATTGTATAAAGGAGTACTATTAAGAGGGGACTTGGTTGAGGGACACTAAAACAGGTACAGCACACTGCACAGAGACCCAGGAGCAGCAAGTGACGATGAAGCACATCAGGGTGACTTGCCCTGACGGCTATTGGTCATCACACATATTAGAAGTCTGTTCGGACAAGATCCAGTGGAGCCTGACCACAGATGGAAGGGCAGGTGAGTTCCCCGGTAAGAATTTTTATCTTGGAATCCAGATTAATGGGGGTTGGAAGAGAAGGCTCAAAGGCTGGTCTGAGAGGGGAGGTGGGGCCTGGGGGAGACAGGGACATATTTGACATTCTATTAGTAATTTTAAGCCAAGAAGGCGCTTAACATGTAACACACAATATGAATATGGTCAGGTGTTATTTTAATTTTTATGGTTTGGGGAGGAGGAGGGAAGGAAAATAACGAGGGAGGGATTAGGTGGATCACTTTTTAAGAAGAATGCTTTGATGAAGTGATTTTATTGGTCTTTTTTACTTCTTTTTTTTATCTGGCCTGGCTCAACAGGGGCGTCTACTCCAAATGGGAAGATATATGGCAAAGATTAAAGATAATTACAGCCGAAACAGGCAGTATATTGGGGAGATGATGAGAAATGT
The DNA here is from genome assembly GCF_965226115.1 of Aulonocara stuartgranti. Taxonomy (NCBI): domain Eukaryota; kingdom Metazoa; phylum Chordata; class Actinopteri; order Cichliformes; family Cichlidae; genus Aulonocara; species Aulonocara stuartgranti. The sequence continues at coordinate 35,455,692 of NC_138946.1, forward strand.
CCCAAATTGGGACAAGGCGGTCTACATAGGAGTAATACTTCATGTGACTGCTCAGATCCCCATTTATTCTAATATATCAATAAAGTGAGGCTTGATTTGAGGCGGCGTAGTTGAAATTAACACTGCTGCCATTGAAAAACTCAAATCACATAATCATGTGGATGTATTTTTTATGTATTTATTATATTTGTTTTTTATTTAGACCTGAGCACTTTTGGCCATTTCCCTTGGTAAGTGCATTCAAACAGGGATTTTTACATTGGCATCCTCTCTATATGCCATCATGTGGGATGTTACCAAGACTCAACACATAAAAGGAAAACAGAGGAGAAGCACATATGTAACACTATAAGATCATAAGGAGAATAAGGGTCCAGTCGGCCGCTAGGACCGTGCAACGGAGCTCCAAACGGAGATAACTAAGTCATAATCTCTTAATACCTAACCCCCTTAAAAATGTAATTTCACAAACAACTGGGTGACTGAGATCATCATAGATATGTCCTTTACACAGTTTATGGCTCTCACACTGGTATATCACATTGACCGTTTGACATTTCTTCGTTTTTTTTTTTTACATCATATTGTCTTGGAGGCATAAATGATGACTAAAATGGATAAACCTTGCAATAAATAACTAATCATGACAAAATTAAATGTTAATTTATTAAAAGCAAACAACAAAAATAAATCATTAAAAGAACACTATTATGGTTGCCAATTATTTGTAAAATCTGGATAAAGTACAAATGCATCAAACTGACTGGACTGGACAGAATTAAAATATTAATATCAAATGAAAATGCCCACAAATTGCAATGCATTTCAGATTAAAAAAAAATAGAGAACAACAGTAAATTCAGTAGTAAATCTAAATGTTTTACTTCTTTCCAACCCATTTTGCCTATTAACATTTGCATATATGTAAAATTTACATTCTCTTTATGTTGTCACTTATTGGTAGTATTAGAACAGAGTTTAAAGGATTTTATCATGAAAACAGATCTTAAATTGCTACAGAGTAATGTGGTCACACTCACAAAATTAGAATGAAAGGAGATTGTCCTTCGATCATTAAGCTTTTGTAACACTTAAATAAACTCTAAACTCATACACTGTTTTCCCTTTATCTGTAGGAAAAAGCTTTAATTTCTACACAGAAAAGAAGGGAGGGAATAAACTTTATGGACATGATTTCTATTCTTTTTTTCAATGAATTTTACAGATATTGTATTTCTCAGACAAAATAACAAAATTAGATGTAAAATAAAGATACATTTTCATAAATCGACTTTATCATTCTTTGATGTATAACAGCTCAGTTTTTGGCAATTTTTTGGTAGCGCTTTCTTTGACTCACTATAACATTTCATTCAGACTGTCAATGGCTTTTTCTCTAGAGATTTCTGTCCACGGAAAGGGAATGTCTCCTTTGCCTTGGAATTTTAAGTTGTAGTATACTTCCAGGTTCTCTTTAAATTTCGAAACAAACCATTTCCAGTATGCAAGTTTAGACTCATCAGGGATAATTCTCCAGTTTTTATACCTTTCACCAGCTTTTCTATACTCTTTAAAGGGGATGGTGTAATCTGAGTAATATTCAGGATAAAAACTGTTATCACTCGCAACACTCGTTGTACAGAAATTGATGCTGAATTCCACTGTATTTCTATAATGCCATCCATTAATCCCAGATGGTCGATGGAAAGGGACAGAGTGGTCATCACCTTTGTGATCTGGTATGGTGTTGGTACAAACAGCTCCACAAAAGGGACATTTTTCCCAGCAACATTTACACAGCTGATCAATGAGGATTTCATCTGCCTTCAGCCTGGATTTCATCAGACGATCTAATGAGATTTCTTTTATCTTTTCTATGACGAATGTAAGTTCTTTTTCTGTCTCATCCTTGAGAAACTGAAAATTGTTTATGTCACTGAAGTTTTGAGAATGAATAGTATTAACTGTTAGATCATCATTCAGCAAACTGAAAAATTCTTCTAGCCACATGTCTGTGTCTCCTTTCTGATGTTCGACAGTTTGTGTTGCAGTAAATAAAGCTTGACTCACAAGTTTTTTGATATCATCAACATTTTTTATGACTATATCCACAGCTTCATCTTTGTGATCTATGAAAATGTATTTCTCTACTTCTGCTTTTATAAACTGTTCTGTTGTATTTCTTGGGTTTCTGATGTAGGCAATGAACTCAATAAAGTCTTCTTTCTCTGCAAGTGACTTCAACACATATTTCTCCAAGTTCAGCCTATTCACATTGAATACTTCAAAATTGCATCTCATGTCCCCAGCAAGATCAATGGCAGTCATGTTACAGACTGCATTAACAATGGGAAACATTAACCTTTCGCAAATCAGTTTTCCAAGCACAACAGCAGATGAATTTTCTTGATAAAAGCTTCTAAATATAGTGTAATACTGATCTTTCTTGCTTTCGAAATAATTGAGTGGGTCATTGTTCTGTTTGAATTTCTCCTGGGAGTCTAGAATATGTCTCTCTGTCCTGTTGAACACATACAGTAACAAATCAACTACAAACTCCTTCTTCAAAGCGCATTTCCATTCAGACTGAAATTTTTCCACATCGTCTTTTACATGTATGGCCATTTCATGCAAATAAGCTGTTGTGTAGCCTTGTGTAGCTATTGGTTTGCTTTTGATTGATTCATTTGAGTGTTGTTCAACTTTATCTATTAGGGATCTGATCTCTTGTTGTTCTTCATGTGAAAAGGCATTGCATGATTTATCTTGCTGTTTTTCTTGCGTCTTTGAAAATGGTTTCGTTATAAATGCGATAAAACTCCAGGACGTGTCTTTGTTATCTTCAACATTATTTTGATTAGGTTCACTTGTCACATGATCTTGATTTTTGCTATAAACTGAATAATCACCAAGCTGTGATAATTGTTTATATCTTCCATTCTTTTTGCATCCATCAATAAGATTGTCTTCATAACCAAGTTCAGTAAGAAGATTGACCTGATCATCTGTCAAGCTGATTTTTTCAACAGGTTTTGTATCTGTTCTAAATTCAGTAACCCATCCGCTCCAAACAGAGTTGAACTGCTTTTCAAGCTCATTTTCACTTGTGTCCTTATGCTTTAGTTGTTGAGCGAGCTCCTTACTCTTTTGTAGCAGCTTATTCTCAAACTCGGTTTTCTTATCATCCATTTTTTTACGAGCCTTCTTCTGCTGGATAACTTCATCAAGTTTTCTTTTTACTCTGCTCACCTGGTCACCACGGAATTCTTTGATTTTGATTTCAAATCGGCTTTTCCACTGAGCCAACATTTCTTTCTCTCTCTCATCCTCAAAGTACTTTTGCATTGCTTTTCTGATACCATCATATGTCTTACTTGTCTCCTTTAAAAGATCAGTTGCCTCTAAATTTTCAAGTTTTCCATTTTCAATTTTGTTGTGAAGCATGTTTTCAGTGGTCAGCATGTTGCTCCTCAGGGCCCAGGTCCAGTTCCCATACTCAACTTCAAGTTTTCTATAAACTGCAATTTCAAGTGTGTTTCTAAAACTGAAAACAAAATTTTCATTCAGAAGAGCATCCCACAGGTTTCGAATTTTGTTGTTTAACTGTGAGATAGTGATCCCAGCAGATTTTGAGGCTTTCGAGAGGATGGTGTCTTTCAGATCTTGTATGCTTTCACTGTAATCTGGATTTGGTGGAGCCATGGGTGGACTGCCCTCCCATAGTTGAGCACAATACTTGACATCTTTTTGTACATTAAATTCAATAACATCACTGAAACATTCTGCATTGAAAACCTCCTCTTCAGCTGCTAGTTTGGCCATCTGGTCCAGTTTTTCCTGCAGGCGTCTCTTTCCATCCATATTCTTCTCTGCAGCTGAAACATCTGTAACATTCTGATGGACAAACACACAACTGGGAGAAAGCTTAACTTTCTTCATCCTCATAAAAGCCTGAACAACAATCTGCAGAATGTCTTGCATCTCAGATGGATTCTCTCCAAAAATGTTTATCAGTGTCAGGTTTCCCAGACCAACAACAAATGTTGCCAGTTCGTTGTCATGGTGACGAGTGATACAACCCTCCAACTCAAGAGCACGAAGTCCTTCAGTGTCCACCACTAGAACATAGTCATAGTTTTTCTTCATTGCCTCTGATACTTTGAGCAGCTGCATGAAGGCACCTTTGGTGCACCTGCCAGCACTCACTGCAAATTGCAGCCCAAACATGGTGTTCAGCATTGTTGATTTTCCACTGCTTTGTAGGCCCAAAACTGATAACACAAAAACTCTTTGGTCCCCCAGTTTCTTGATGACTTCCTCCAACAGACTGGAGATCCATGTTAAAGGCACATGGCCTGCATCACCATCCATCAGCTCCATTGGGTGTCCTGATATCATCAGCTGTGCTGCCAACTCAGGGTATTTAGACCAGTCAGTGTACTTACTCTCTTTTTGTGTTATTTTATGGGCTTCATAGATCTGTCCCATTTCTCTGAAGATGTGCTCCAAACCAAAAGTTGCCGACTGCAATTCTTTTGATATGTTTTCAAGCTCAGTTTGTTTTTCTAACAACTTCTCCATAACATCTTTGTTTTTATCTGATTTGCCTGATTTGTTTTTTAATTCCAAAACCTCAGACCACTTTTTATTGAGGCTTTGGAGAATTAAAGAAAGATCGTCTGTAGAGAGGCCATCCATTAAGATCTGAGTCCATTTAAGGAAATACTCTTTGTCTGTTGGTGATGATGATGACGAGAGGCTTTTAATGAACAGTTTCATCAGTTTACTGCAGCGAGTATCACATTGCCTTTGACGAATTTCTTTGAGTTTCTGTTCCTTTATACTTTTATCCTTTTCAATATCTCCTCTAAGAAGATAAAGTTCTTTGTGTATTTTACACCACTTATTCCACAGATAACCTTGACAAGGGAGGAATTTTTCTTTGATCTTTGAGATGTCCATTTTGTCTTCTGTAAGCAGAGACATAATTTTTAGGGCAGCAGATTTTCCATTTTGGCAGGGTTTGTCGTTTTCATCTGTTCTGATTCCAGAAAGCTCAGCCATGGATTCAAGCTGGAAGGATACTTTGGAGCTGGAATGATCTAGTGAAGATAAAACATCTCTAATGATCTTTTTCAGTTGTTCAGCTACATCTGATTGGCTTCTGTCTTTAAGACCCATTTTGTATTTTCCATTTTTTGTCTTTATAGCATCAGAGCTGTTATCACCAATAAGGCAAATGAGAGGCTTTTGAGATTCAAAGAGAGTTGATATATAAGACAGAGTTTCACTGTCTTCTTGATGAGACATAAAAAGAAAAATATTGATAGAGGATTTATCAGTCAGTATGTCACATTGTTTTTTAATGGACATAGCATCACCGTGAAGGTTACAAAAGGCAGTGCAGTCACTGAACGCATCATTGGTTTTTCCAGCAGGATAATACCAGGCAATTTCTGCCACACCATCCATCAGGTAACGGGATTTGGTGCTTCCTGGGCAGTCTCTGTGGAAGAAGGTGCTATGACGGTCATTAATCAAATTGTTAATCAACTGAGATTTAGATACTGACAGAGAACCCAGGCGGAAAAATGACACCAAGTGTGTCTTGGCTTTGCTGATTGGAATATTCTTCATGGCTACAGTGTGTGAGTCATCTTTGATGTGAATCACCTTCCAGGTTTTTGTTATTTGTCTAAATGTCCATAGAGGACACACAATCTCCATTGTCACTGGGTCAGGAAAAAGCAAAGGTAAGGCATACTGACACTGAGAGAGTTTTGTAGTCATCATCTGTTTAAGGAAGCTGTCTGAGCAGTGAAATACTGCCATCTGAACATCCATTGGATGTACACGAGTCTGTTCTTTCTTGTGTGTGTCTTCAGTGCTTCTCAAAAAAGAAACCACATTAGAGTTACTTGTCTCAATAATGTCAGATTTTAAATTGGTTCCCTGTCGTTTATCTGGTCTTACAGGTATGTATCTGGCCCTGTAGTCTAACATCATCAACCTTTGAAGAAAAGCATTAGCTAGAGCTTTCTCAGATGTGACATGGTGCTGTTTTACAGGTGGAAGAATTTGTAGAAAATCTACTGGAGACAATAGATTTTTTGGTTTGTATTGAAGGTTAAGCTTGCCAAGAAGCATCCCAAAGTCTTTTTGGTACCGCTTCTTCCTGTTTTCTTCAGAAACCTTCAATAACTGTAGAAAAAATATATATTAAAAAATTGAATGTAATTACATTGTAATGTGTAAGAACGCAGTAAATTACCATTTCATTTTTAAAATGAACATTTATTCTACTACCTTTTTCTTTTTCCCACTCTTGCCATCATCTGAGGTTACTGCAGGAGGGCAAGCCAGAACCATTGGTATTGAAATCAATAATTTCTTGGAATCAATAATTCATCTCTTGTGTTACTGATTAATCAGAGTTAACATAAAATCTTACCTTTATTGGTTTTTGATGAGTTTTGAGACTTGATTTTATTTTTTCCTGTTGGTTTTGGGCTGGTATCATGCACATTGTTGTGCTCATTCAACATATCAATCTGAAAAACAAAATTTCACAAAACCCCAAAAAGAAAAGAAACAAACAAACAAATGAAATTTGGTTAATGACCACTGTCATTTAACAAGACACCATCAAGGTCTTTTAGTGAAATTAGAGGAAACTATTCTAGAGTGGAATTTAGTATAATTTACACTCAACAAAAATATAAACGCAACACCTTTGTTCCTGCTCCGATTTGACATGGGATGGACATAAAGACCTAAAAGTCACTCCAGATACACAATATTACCATCCCTCCCAAACATTGTTCACAAATCAGTCTAAATGTGTGATAGTGAGCACTTCTGCTTTGCTGAGATAATCCATCCCACCTCACAGGTGTGCCACATCAAGATGCTGATCTGACATCATGAGTAGTGCACAACTTTTGTGATAAACTTATTGAGCTACTAAACCACTTCCTGTTTTCAGAGAACAGTTAGATGTAGAGAAGAGAAACCTCATCTCTTTCCGAGAACATGCATATGTAGAAAAGGGAAAAAACCCGTTGCTCTGAGTTCTCTGAGCAAAGTAGACAGGAAGCGCAGGCTTTTGCAGAGCGTGCTTGTGAAGTGCTGATTTTGTTGATTCTGAGTGACGTTGTAATTTTTGTACACACACACACACACACACACACACAGACACACACACAGACATACAGAAGTGTATAAATAAAGAACGCAGGCAGTGATGAGACGCAGTTCGTGTGTCTATCACTGCCCACGCGTGTAAAGACGACTGCAGTGTTTGTGTTTTCTAACTCAGGTGTCTTAGCTGATGAACTACGGGGTGATTTAAAGAAATCCCCTGTCACGTGCGTACCGAACTGTGGAGTGGGATTGGTTTGGATTTCGGATCAACTGTGATCCGTTGCACCACTAATGGTTAATATTACATTTACATGCTTCCATCTCCCGTTTTGGGTCAGTGACAACTCATACTTTGCAAGTCTCCTTTTTCTCCTTCCCTCATACTCACACATATAACAGGTATGGCAGTCCATTCTCCCTGCAGCACAGACTACACTGCCCATGAGGCTAAATTCTTTATGTTTCCCAACTCCCCAGTTTTTCAGGTTGCAGGTTTTGCGTTTCAGGTTTCTGTATTTTTCTCCATATCCCTTCTGTTTATTGTTAGCTTTGCTCAGTTTAGTTTTGATACTTTTTCTTGTTCTTTCCTCACTTTTGTTGGTAGTGTGTGCAGCCCAAAATAAAGGTTAATTTTTTTGTTAATATTTTACTCCGTCTCTGTCGTTGGAATTGGTGCATCTACATTCTCTTCAGTCCACGACGTCTGCCACAGCGGACATGACGAATGAATTCTTGACAATGTACACTGGGACACATTATACTTTTCTCACTTTTATACAGCATTTTAATCTATGCATTTAAGCACATTATTTGTCTAGCATTAGCAACTACTATGGATTTAACCTAATGTGATGTAACCCCTGACTAATTTTTGATTGCATTACATATGTCTTAGTAAATCTATTTGCATGAGTCTTTTGAACTCAATAGAGTCCTATAAGTGTAGGATAACCTTTTTTCCAAGTGGTAAATCTGTTGTCTGTAACCCTACAAATGCCTTATATTTAGAATCCATATGTAAACCTTTTGAACTCAAGCACGCTCATGAACACAGGTGTACACACAGGTGCTCACAGACACAATCAATATCTTCCTTGGCAGCTACCTTAAAGCATATCGTGTGCTGTCGGTCTTGCATCCTGCTTAATAACATTCAATACTTAATACTGTATTGTTCTCTTGTTGTTTGTTTTCTTTTTTCTTCTTTTAACAGGTGATCCAATGGATTTTCTCAGTGTCTTGTCTTACTGTCCCCCCTTCCCCTCTATTCAATTGTAAGAACTTAAAATAAATAAATAAACAATAATAATATAGATCAAACAAGTGGACCAATATGGCATCGCCATATTTTCTCCACTTGAAAAAATAAATCCATTGGGCATCTCTCCTGGCCTTCAGACAACAATTCAGATTGCTTAAGTAACAAAAAGGACAAGTAAAAAAAAAATCTGTATAATCCTATTCATTTAAACATAGTTTTTTCAATGTTTAATTTATGTTTATATTCTTTAATCAAACAATACATGTCAAATCATAATATTCACGTAACTGATTGTTGAACACACACACACACACACACACACACACACACACACACACACACACACACACACACACAAGAGTTATACAGTACCATAAAGTAAAGCTGATCAAAAATACAAAACAAGAAAAAACAAATCTAAAACTCTGTGTCAAAGACCAAAGAACCATGACACCCAGTTTAGTAAGAATAGTCAGTATTGTGATTGTTTATACCTGAATAAGGATAATGTTAGGCATGTAAAACATGCAATAAAAGTTTCACATGCCTAAAATTATATTCAGAAAGCAGCTTATGGTGTTTCAGAAAGAAGATGAAAAATATTAATGAAAAAAAAACATTACCTGTCCAGATGAACTCTTCTGTTTATTTTCTACGGAAAGACATCATAGGAAAGATTTAAAATGCAAGGCAACCATCTTTTGTGTTATATATTATGTTCTATGATAAAGGTGGCCAAAAATTTGTTTGCCACGAGCCACAGTTTGCATTCAAGGAGCTTTCTTAATTTTCCTGAACCATATTACAGAGATAAGGTTTAGCTAAAAATCTCTGAGTTTGTTAATCCTGAGATGAATGTGGTTGTTGATCAAAGACCACTGATCAATGGCCATGAGTACCATTCACAGAGAGTTGGGGAATGGCTGCAATCACAGCATTGTAAGATGGCGAAAAATGTCCCTTAGGCCTCCTCCTCGATTCAGAGATGGTCTTTCCCTTTTCACGTGAATGGCCTCCTTGACTCCACGCTCAAACCAGCATTCCTCCCTGTCCAGGATTTGTACATCCTCATTTTAAAAGAGTTGTCCACTGGCCTGTAGGTGTAAAAAGACTGCAAAGTCCTGGCCTGACGAGGTAGCTGTTCTATGTATAAGGTGTAATTAGACCAGCCGCTAGCTTGCTGGCTAGCAGAGTTGTTGTTTGCTAATTTGTTAGCTGCCAGCTTTCTGTGACCATGTAAACACAGCAGTTGCAACTAGGGCTGGGTATCGTCACTGATTTCTAGAATCGATTCAATTCCGATTCACAAGGTCCCGAATCGATTCGATCCACGATTCAATTTAATTCGATTCTATTCAATTTGAATCTGGGAAATTTTGACAGAAATATTATTATTCAGATAAGTACATTTACATATTTTTGTATCTATAAAAAGGAAGCTGACACACGCAAGACTTTATCAAAGGTGTGAGCATCACAGCAGATGCCTTTGTGTCAAAGTAGCTGAGGATAAAACACAGAAAAACATGAAGGTGATTTTGCTGGCCTGGGATTTTATAAAAAATATTCTGCAGTACATCAAAAACGAAAGAAAACCATTAATCAACACATGATTGTAATCTGAAGTTACAGCGGTTTTATTAGAGACACGGCTAAGCATTTTGCATAATTTTAAAAAGCTTAAATTTGTTCAGTATTGAACAGCAGAAATTAGGTTTTCTTTTCGGAAGTATATGAAACGAAAAAAAAAAAACGTCGGCCGACAGCGCTGTAAACATCGGTAGTCTTGTGCGTAACAAGTAAGCGAATAATGAAGAAAACAGATTTTTAGATGGGAAACTGTTCTTGAAGTACAGAGAGAGAGAGAGAGAGAGAGAGAGCTGTGCATCTTGGTCGAAGCAAAACAGTAAAAGTAAGAGTGAATACATGACGATGTTTATGTGAAGCATAGTTTGGTTCTTCTTTTGCTGCTGGTTCGGTCAATATTGTTTGGAGAGACATCAAACTAACAGCTTTAGAATCAGCGCATAAAGGGCGTGAACACAAAGCTCGACCCGCCGACAGATCAGAATCAGCAAGCTGTCGGCTTTCAGCCCCGACCGTGAGAAAGGCGACATCTAACTGATTCTGATCCGCGGGTCGCGCTGTGTGTTTAAGTCTTTGTGCAGAATCCGTGTTCCTGCTCTCATTTACTGTCTTAGCTGTTTGGTGGTGGTTGAAATTTTGTGAGATTTCACCTGAGATTCTGGCATTTCGGGCAAAATAAATTTATATTAAAAAATCGATTCAGGATTTTAATGAATCGATTTTACGTTATCCAAGCCAGAATCGATTTTAATCGATAAATCGATTATAAAAACCCAGCCCTAGCTGCAACGTGGATAGTTTATACACGGTTAATACCCGTTAGGGGGCCCGCAACAACAGCGGCCACTGATGCATTTGTCCTAATGTGAAATTAAGTATGCAACTTAAGACCTAATAGGCGAGCTGTTCAACTATAGCAACACACCTGCACTGCTGTGGAGAGCTCATGCGCACCAAGATGAGCTGCATGGTAAAGTGAGGGAAATAGAAGTAGCCAACTGTGCTAGCTTTGCCCTGTAAAATGTAATGGACATGTAACGGATAAGCCAACTATTTTTTTTTATTTTGTGGAAAGGAAGTAGACTAAAGCAGCTGAGGGAAATTATTTGACTACATAAAAACGTACATTGCAGACATATATTTGGATTTTGGCAGGCTTCATGATTTATGAGGGGTTTTTTATAAGGTTTTTTTTCTTCCTCTGCAGATTAGTGGCTGTAAGCTGTAAAGGTGAGTATTGTGCTGCATTTAAGGATGTCAAAAGATTACACCTGTCGCAGTTGTGGTGCTTTAATGTAAAGGTTTGGGCACCCATGGTCAAAATTTTATTTCATATGAACAGTTAAGCAAGTGGAAGATGAAATAATTTTCAAGTGGCATAAAATTACAGATGACATTTAATTATAAATAAAATCGTTTTCATTTTTTTTTTTTTTAACAGAAAAGGAAAGGGCCCACACCAAAAGTTTGGACACCCTGCAGTTGTCTGGGGGGCCCAAACTGCATGCCAGTGTATGTAATTGATATACATCAGTTGTAACATTGCAGTTAGTTGTTTCAGTCATGTGTGGACTTGTTTTTTGTCCCCTTGTCTCTTGTTCATGTACAAAACAGGAAACTCTACTTTGGCAGCCGAGGACTTCATGTTATCCGTGGACCATGCCATTGTGAATGGCCCTATCACTATCTTCAGCGACGCACTTATCCTGATGTTTGGCTCTTACTACTGCATGAGCATTTCTTATCCAGTAGCCCAAGCATCAACCTTGGAATTCTTGCAACGGTAAGGCGGCACCAGTCAATTTTATGCATTGAAACATAAGAATAATGAGACAGTGAAATCTAAAGTTATGCAATCCAAATCAAATCACCAGATCTCCCTTCAATTGCAGCTAAAACAAATAAGAGTGAGCAATGCTTGAGTGTTGAGATGATTTGTAGATTGATAAATCAACAAATAATTAATATTTGCATTTCAGATGGCTGTCCCTGAAATATCCTTTATTCATGTCAAGTTATAGAAAGAGACCTTTGAGTAGTAGATGTTCACAGATGTTTCACTACCCTGAAAATTTATTTGCAAGACTCACAGATTAACCAAACATCTTTGCATCACCTCACTGTTCTACAATGACCTGTATGTCCAAACACGCACTCAAAAGGCACGCACCTGTCCTAACGGACAGGAAGCAGCATGTGAGGCTGGGAAAGAATGTCTCGGACTCCCGGACCATCAGCACCGGCTCCCCTCAGGGCTGTGTTCTTTCTCCTCTGCTCTTCTCCCTGTACACCAACTGCTGCACCTCCACCCACCAGTCTGTCAAGCTAATCAAGTTTGCAGATGACACCACCGTTATTGGGCTCATCTCGGACGGGGATGAGTCTGCCTACAGGAGGGAGGTTGAACGTCTGGTGTCCTGGTGCAGCCACAACAACCTGGTGCTGAATGCCCAGAAGACAGTGGAGATTATTGTGGACTTCAGGAAGCACACAGCCCCACTCCCCCCCATCATCCTGACTGACACCCCCATCACCTCTGTGGACTCATTCCGCTTCCTGGGTACCACCATCACCCAGGACCTGAAGTGGGAGCCCACCATCACCTCCGTCATCAAGAAAGCCCAGCAGAGGCTGTACTTCCTGAGGCAGCTGAAGAAATTCAACCTGCCAACACGGACGATGATGCAGTTCTACACTGCAATCATCGAGTCCATCCTCACCTCCTCCATCACTGTGTGGTACGCTGGAGCCACTATCAGGGACAAACAGAGACTGCAGCGTGTTGTGCGCTCTGCTGAGAAGGTGATTGGCTGCAGACTCCCATCTCTGCAGGACCTGTACACCTCCAGGACATTGCGGTGTGCAGCTTGGATCTCAGCTGACCCTTCTCACCCTGGACACAGTCTGTTTGACCTGCTCCCCTCAGGCAGGAGGCTCCGGTCCATTCGCACCAGAACCTCTCGCCATAAGAACAGTTTCTTCCCCTCTGCTGTTGGACACATGAACAATAACCATATGACTGTCCCCGCCACTAACACATGACCCTACGCTGTGTCACTGCATCATTCCATGTTTGGCACTGATCACCACCTGCACTAATGTATATATCTTTCTACGTAGCACTTTTAATTCTTATTCCTACTTTTATTTTTTTCATGTCTACTTAAGTGCTATTTATGACACTATGTTTGCACTGAAGCACCGCAGCAATTTCCTAATGTTGTAAACCTGCTCAACATTTGGCAATAAACACCTTTCTGATTCTGATTCTGATTCTGAAAAGCAAGCTCAATCTACATTTAGATTTATTGCAAACGTAAAAAACATACAGTCCAGTGTTCAGATTTTTAATGAAGTTGTTGTTTTTCATTCGACAGGTGCCTTAAGATAAACCCAAAGTGAAGCGGAACATGTCTAAGAAAAACCTTGCAGTCAATCCAAAGGTTCTGAGATTGATCACCAAAATTGCGGACTACGAGTGGAGAGCATAAAAAGTTCTTACTTTTATCCTGAGGATAACATAATCTGGTGTTCAGTAGCACTGGTCTCTGGTTCATAGTCAATGTCAACAGCACGGATGGCTCGCTTGATATGGAAAAAAGTGAAATATCGGCTGCAAAGCCACTCTGTCCTGCAATAGTGTGCCGTTCTTTTGTGCTCAAATGTGCATTTGAATTGGATTTGTTTTTCTATGTGCCTTTTTTCATGCATAAGTGTTAGTTGTTCTTCGATTGTTCCAGGAAGGGTTATCTTTTTCTCAATAAAATCCATGTTAATGATTGAACTCATGTTTCAGGTCTTATAAGTAAATTAAACATGTAAAAACTGCTCATACACAACATATGATCAAGAATTAACATAATCTTGATGTAATTATAATCAGGGGTTTTGTTTAATAAGGGTTCTTTGGATGTTTTGTTACAGACAAAACCAACAATCTTACAGGGAGCACACTTAATTCAAATTGGAAGTCCAGTATATATTCACGAAATCTATGTTAGATTACACTTAGAAGCTAAATTTATATGTGATATTATCTAGAATCAACAGTAAATTGTAAATTTAAATCCAATATCTAGTTTTTTGATAAGTTTTTGATACATTTTGAAAGGCAAATCAAAAATTTTTTGTTGTATACTGTAGTACTATATCAAATACAATTGGATAAACAACTTTTGTTTTACATCAAATAACAGTTGATGTGAAAACCATTAACTGTATATTTCCGTAAATTTAAGCATTGTTATTCATATTGCTGTATTCACTGACCTTGTTTATAGGTAATTTCATTGTTTGATCACGTTAAAATGTTCCTAATTTATTGTTTACAAGCTTTTGAAAAAGGCAAAATCCCATGTAAAACTAAGGAAACAAACTGTATTTTCTGCCAGAATTACTGGTTTTTTTAGGATGTTTTTTTAACAGTGTGGTCAAAATTTCATTTGCAAAGTAATTCACAATCAAGCCAGTAAAGAAATGTTTGATTCAACAGAAGTCTGACCTTTTTTTTTTTTTTAGCAGCCTGGCTATAGTGGTGAAGAGAAACCTAGGGTTGTTTTGATTTTCTTCAATCACTGAAGGACTGTAAGCTCTCCCAGCTTCATTGATGGTTTTTTTAGCCTACGTGTAGCTCTTCTAAATTATTTTTTCTGTCTCGCTCTAGACTAAATTTTTGCAACAGTTGCAGTGGTGCGCCTAACTTTTTTTTTAGGCGCACCAGCACAAAACTTTTAACATCATTGCTTAACACCGCAGTTTTACATATGCACTTTTTTGGGGGGGACGGGGGGGTTTCTGTCCGTACAGACAATATTGATTTGTAAATGATTAACTGGCAATCTTGTCAACACCAATTTCTTTATTTGGAGCACAGTTCTAAAAGAAAGATAAATTTCTGAAAAAGTGCTCGTGCTTTCGCACTCTTTGGCAATATTGTAGATAATGTTAAACTTAATCCTCACATTGGCCTCCCCTGATGACCTGTTTGCTGCTGCCTACCGCTGAAAAGCAGTGGGAAAAACGGACACTTGGGCAGTGCATTTATCGAGAGATATATGTGTTTACTGGATACACTGTGCTTTTTCTGCATTCAGAGTTTGATGGCTCCGTGTCAGAGCACTGGCTATGAATTTAAGTTGGAGCAGAACTTCACTTAACAAAAGAGTTATCAATAGTTCTCATCTTTTCTGTGTGGTGTGTGAGTATCACAACAGATGCTTTTGTGTCAAAGTAACTGAGACTAAAACATAAAAACATGAAGGAGATTTTCCTGGCCTTCCTTTTTATAGCAGATAAACTTAAAGTTACTCTTCAATATTGCAAAATTTAAAAAAAAAGGTTAAATTTCTTCAGTATTGAACAGCAGAATTTAGGCTTTCTTGTCTGAGGTCATTTAAGTAAAAAAAGAGAAAAAAAAAAGACAGCAGCCGACAGCGGTGTAAACAACAGTAGACTGGTGGGTAATGAGCGAATGAATAATGCAGAAAACAGAGATTTAAGATGGGAAACTGTTCTTGCAGTACACAGAGAGAGACATGGAGAGAGAGGTGTCCATGAAGTGTGATTTTTATCGTGGTGGAAGTAAAACAGCAAAAGTGAGAGGGAATTAATGGCGACATTTATCAAATGTGAAGCGTAGTTTGGATCTTTTGCTCCAGGTCACCCCAGCCATAAACTGTTCAGACTACTTCCATCAGGAAGGAGGTTCTGCAGCATCCGGTCCCATACCAGCAGACTGAGAGACAGCTTTTTCCATCAGGCCATCAGACTGCTGAACACTTCATAGACACCTCAGCTTCACTACGGGAACTGCAACACTATACACTCCACACTGTATATAAATGCCACTTGTTTTGCACATATTCAACTCTGTATATTTTTATATATTTTATTTATTATTTTTTTACTATTTAATTTGTAAAAATGTGTATACACACACACACACACACACACACACACACACACACGTAGGATAATATTTAGTATATACATCCAGAAATGCATACACTATTATATATTGTACATATATTTATTAGTTTCAGATGTAGCCATTCTTGTATTTTGCTCGTTTGTGTTGTGTTTGCACATCTCTGTTGCTTGTGGGGCTCGCACACAAGAATTTCACTCGCATGTGCTGTGCCAGTGTGCCTGCACATGTGATGTGACAATAAAAGTGATTTGATTTGATTTGATTTGGTTCAGTAAATTTTGGTTGGAGAGAGACAAAACCTGCAGCTCAAAATCTAACGCAAAAAAGAAATAAACACAAAATATGGACCCTCTGACGCATCAGAATCAGTAAGCTGTCGGCTTTCAGCCCCAACGGCGAGTCCGTGTACGGCCGAGAAAGAGAAAGCTGATTCTGATTCGTCTTTATGTGTTTATGTCTTTGTGCGGAACCTATTTACCAGCTCTGATTTACTGTTTTGGTGGTTGTTGTGATCGTTAAACTGAGATTCTGGTTTCTCTGACAAAATAAGTGTATAATTAAAAGCTGTTTCAGGATTTAAAGAATCAATATCGCTTTATTCAAACTACTCACCTCTCTCTATCCCCCTGCACTTTCCATGGCCAATCAGAGAGTTCCCACCCTGAATATAGCTTATTGGTTTCGACCATGATAGGGGCATAATGTGTGTCTGTTGTTGACCACACGGAAACGTTCAGAGCTGCAGAGACTTTTTATTTACTTGAAAATTTGGTCGCATCGGTGCGAGCTAGGTTTTTGTTTTTTATGCACCACTGAAAAATTTGCAACAAAATTGGTTGCATTCTAGAGCCCTGTTTATGGATTATCTCCTTTAAGGTATTCAAAAGTATTACTTCAATCAAGCTTCACAAACAGTGTTAAAAATATGAGATTTAAGAGAAAACTTCTATGGTACAAATCAACCCTAATGCATGTAGTTCGTCTCAAGCACCCAGCAAAATAACAACCTGTGTCATTTCTCTGCCTGTTCAACATGTAGCTAACATCAACCAAAATTACATATCGCTCCTGGTCAAAAACTACCTCCAGAAGAGCAAAGTGATCATTATTGAATGGCCTGCAAAAAACCCTGCCTTAAATCCCATTATCCCATTGAGTCCCAGAATGATATCAAGCGAAAACAATGCATAACCGATAGTTGGCAACAGGGGGGCTAACAATTTTGACCAGGTTATCTTCTGTGAAATAATTGAGTTTCTATGTGCAATGTACAGAAATGTAGACATGTAAAATACAACTTTAATGTTTGAAAAAGCTATGTTAAAAAATTTCTTAGCTCTGTTTCATAGAACTTGTGAAACACTTTGAAAACATGAAATTTTCATGGTGCTAATAATTTTATCCAAACAGCCAAAATGGTAAGGTAAAACTACTGGACAGAAAGTAAGTGAAGAAGCAGCCCATGTTCAAAGAAAAACTGAAACATCTTCAGAAACCCTCAAGAACTATTAGTTTAAACTACTACTCAAAGTTCTGTATAACTATTTCTTGTGTTTAAATTCAAATAAAATATGTTTTGTTTATGTACAGTCAATTCATATTACCTTTCTCACTGGCAGCAGATGATACAGATGTGTTTTCTGACTCTCCTTCTGTACTTTCATCATTCTCTGAGTTTTGAGCCATACCAGGTTTCTTCACTGAATCGGACTAAGAAAATAAGTGATTTTATGAAACATGTAGCATGTTTGATTTGAGCTCTACAATGTTTTGTTATTCTGTGGCTTCACATATTTAAGGTAAGTATAAAGGTTGAAATCAGCAATATCAAACCTATATATTAAAATCACTATTTCTTCAGAGTAAATAAATTTAAAAGCTGTTCAGTGACTCACCATTTTTTTTTTTGTTTTTTTCCTTCTTTTTCTTTGTTTTTTTACCTTGGCTGGTAATTCTGTTTCCTCTGCCTCATGTCCTAGATTGGGAAAAGGGAACACATGCTCAGCATGAACATAAAAAGGTTTGGTTTGTAACCTTTGTAATCTTTGATTAATTTCATTGAAATAAATTTATATTGTGCCAATTCACAACAATAGTTACCCTGAAGTGCTTTATAATGCAAGGGTAAAGGTCACTTGAACTTTGTTCCATTTTTATGTTGAAATGATTCATATTTTAGTGTTAATGACTTAACCAAGAAAGGAATAAGAATTTTTTTTAAAAAGAAACACAAAAGCAAAACCGACTGCAGTTCAATGATGTGCTTTACCTCTGTGAAATTCAAATCTTGTAAAATCTAGTTAACTATCATATGTAATCATCCAAAGTAAAATTAGAATGTTTATAAAAGCCATGTTGAAAATTCTTTGTTCTGTTTTACAGAAATTTGAAAATACATTTTGATTGAGAACTCCTTAGAAAAAGAAATACAGGAAGTCTTCCTCTTAGGAAGCAAAAGATAAAAGAACGAAGGGGTAGCTTAGGACATTTGCATAGTACTCTCTAAGTCTTATCTGCATGTAGACTTTAATCAAAGACACATTTTAAAATCGTCAGTCAGTTCATATTACCTGTTGCACTGGTTGCAGATGTGTTTTCAGACTCTAGTCCCGTAGCTTCATCATTCTGTTTCTCACGTTTCTTCACTGAATCAGACTGAGAAAAAAAGTGATTTTATGTAACATGCAGCATGTTTGAATTGAACTCTAGAATGTACTCTTATTCTATTGAACTCAATTCAGTGTTATTTATATAGTCCACTACCACAAAAAGGCACCTGAAGATGCTTTATATTGTAAGGTCAATAAAAAAAACAACAAGCTACAATGGTACAGACGAAGATTCTGAGACAAAAACCACAAAACTATTTAAGAAAAATGTAAAATTTCAAATAACCATCATCAATTGTACATATTAAAATGTATTGTAGAAATGTGATTACATTCCATAACTTGACTGACTTTAGGTAGAATATGTTTGTTTTTACCTTTGCCTTTATCTCATTTTTCTCCGACTTTTCCCCTGGGGGGTGGGGATGAGGGTGGAAAACAGACACATGTTCAGGGTCAGTATGAAAACAAAGTTTGGTTTGGCTTTTGTCATCTTTCGAACATTTCTGTAATTCATTTAATTTTATATAACGACGATTCACAACAATAGTCACTTCAAGATGTCAGGTGTGTGTCAGGTATAATAGAGGTGAACACCATATAACAGTAGAAGACAAACCCCAACAATCGGACAATGCTCTAGGATTAGTAATTGTCAACAATGAGAAGGAAAAAATGTCTAGGACAGTGGTTCTCAAACTGTGGTACACGTACCATTAGTGGTTCTTGGGGTCTAAAAGACACGTTGATGGTTTGGAGGAAGCAGTTATTGAAATTAACTCAGAAAGATCAATTGGAGAAAAAGAGTTTAACTTAACATCAATGGTACTAAAAGTAGCTGTAGATATTATTACATCTGTGGGATGATTATTGGTAATTTTTTCTCTAATGATAATAATTTTATTTGTAAATTTCATGAGTCACTACTAGTTAACGTTAAAGTGATGGTTGGCTCAATAGAGCTCTGACTTTTTGTCAGCCTGGCTACAGTGCTGAAGAGAAACCTAGGGTTGTTCTGATTTCCTTCAATCAGTAACGAATAGTAAGATTTTTTGGCTTTGTGGAGGGCTTTCCTATAAATCAGCAAACTATTTCTCCAGGCTAAATGATAATCCTCTAAATTTGTGACACGCCATTTCCTCTCCAGCTTACGCGTCATCTGCTTTAGGCTACGTGTTTGAGAATTATACCACGGAATCTGATTTGAGGCCTTAGTTTTCACAGGAGCTACAGTATCCATAGTGAGGAGGTAAAATTATTAACAAGATAATCAACCTCTGTTGGGGTAGCGTTCAGCTGCTCTGCTCTGTGTTGATACAGAGCATTGAAGATGATAATAGTGGGTGGATTATATTCTTAAACTTAGTTACAGCACTTTCAGAAAGACATCTACTGTGATAAAGTCAACTCTCCACTGCTGTGTAATCAATTATGGTAAATGTAAATGTTATCAGGAAATGATCAGACAGGAGAGGGTTTTCAGGAAACACTGTTAAATGTTCAGTTTCTATGCCATATGTTAAAACAAGATCTAGAGTGTGATTAAAGTGGTGGGTGGGTTCTTTTACATTTTGAGAGAAGTCAATTGAGTCTAATAACAGATTAAATGCCATGTTGAGGCTGTCATTTTTAGCATCTACATGGATGTTAAAATTACCCACAATAATTATTTTATCTGAGCTGAGCACTAAATCAGATAAAAAGTCAAAGAAATCAGACAGAAACTCTGTGTAAGGCCCAGATAGACGATAGATGATAACAAGTAAGACTGATTTCTGAGTTTTACAGCTGGGGTGGACAAGGTGAAGCATTCAGGCTTTCAAATGAATTAAAAGTCTGTCTTGGTCTTTTGTTAATTAATAGTCTTGTGTGAAAAATTGCTGCCATACCGCCCCCTCGGATTGTGCTTCGAGATTTCTGGTAGTCAGAATGACTCGGGAGTGTCGATTCATTTAAACTAACATAATCATCCTGCTGCAACCAGGTTTCTGTAAGGCAGAGTAAATCGATTTGTTGATCAATTATTAAGTCATGTATTAACAGAGACTTGGAGGAGAGAGACCTAATATTTAATAATCCACATTTCACTGTTTTACTCTTTGGTTCAGATGTGGATACTGTATGGTTCTTTCTTTGTGATTTTTTTTTTAATGTTTAAGTTGTTTACTGATGGTTTTTAGTTTGTTTTTTGTCTGTTTGGGAGCTGACACAGTCTCAATAGAGATGGGTTTTTGGGGGAATAGCAGGAGGAGAGAAGCTGCAGAGAGGTGTGTAAGACTGCAACTCTGCTTCTTGGTCCCAACTCTGGATAGTCATATTTTGTGGGGTTTAGTAACTTTGGCCATATTTCTAGAAATGAGAGCTGCTCCATCCAAAGTGGGATGGATGCCGTCTCTCCTAACAAGACCAGGTTTCCTGCAGAAGGTCTGCCAATTTTCTATGAAGCCAAAATCATTTCTGGGACACCACTCAGACAGCCAGCAATTTAAGGAGAACATGCGGCTATTCGTGTCACTCCTGGTCTGATTGGGGAGGGGACTAGAGAAAACTACAGAGTCCGATATTGTTTTGGCAAAGTTACACACCGATTCAATATTGATTTTAGTGACCTCCGATTGGCGTAACCGGGTGTCATTAGGGTTAGGGCCGACGTGAATTATGATTTTACTGTATT
This sequence comes from Aulonocara stuartgranti, assembly GCF_965226115.1. Taxonomy (NCBI): domain Eukaryota; kingdom Metazoa; phylum Chordata; class Actinopteri; order Cichliformes; family Cichlidae; genus Aulonocara; species Aulonocara stuartgranti. The sequence continues at coordinate 35,476,895 of NC_138946.1, forward strand.
TACGTTTACCCTTAGCCAGCAGTTTTACATTTCCCTCAATGTCGCCAGCTCTGGCCCCTGGAAGACAATTGATTATGGTTGACGGTGTCTCTAGCTTCACATGTCTGAGAACAGAATCACCAATTACCAGAGTTTGACCCTCGGCGGGTGTGTCGCCGAGTGGGGAAAAACGGATAGACACATGAACAGGTTGGTGGTGTACCTGGGGCTTCTGTTTAGGACTATGCTTCCTCCTCACCGTCACCCAGCCGCCCTCTTTCCCCAGCTGCTTGGGGTCTGCCTAGCGGGGCCAACACTATATTCGGCTGCACCAGCTACAGGGCCCTGGCTAACTACGGGTGAATGAAGGGTGCGAAGCCGAGTCTCCAATTCAGTAATCCTGGCCTCCAGAGCTGCAAATATGCTACATTTGTTACAGGTATCATTACTGCTAAAGGAGGCCGAGGAGTAGCTAAACATCTGACACAATGAGCAGGAAAGTGCAGGAGGGACAGGTGAAGTAGCCATGGTGCTTACGAGTCGTCTACGAGCTAAGCTAAGCTAGCGAAACAGTACAGAGACAGTGAGTAAATACTTACTAGTACACAGAAAGTGTGCTTCAGATGAAGGACGTGAAGATTATACTATGAAAAAATAATGTATTTCAAAGTTTTTAATTAAATTGCTAAGCAGATAAGCTACTCAGAAACACCATGTGTTTGAGCAGGAACAGGAAGCGATACTCTACCACACAGCGAGCGAACACCAAGTGACAGCGAATGCTTTGGCTATTACTAAATTGGAGTGGAAATAAGACCAGAACCCCATGGCAAAGAGCATGGCAAAGAGAAGTGGCTGAAGCAACTGGCCACCACCCCACTACAAGGGGTCTCCATCAGGAGTGGTTCAGGAGAGCAGTTCTGGAAGGCATTCCAGAGAAGGTGAGAGAGAAAATGTTTGATGACTCTGATCTAATGGGGGCAGATGCACATCGTTGGGAGAAGCACTTGGTGCATTATCTTGAAAAGCACAAACAGGGGAAAGACAAGAAGAAGGGTGATTTGGAGGAACTCCAAGAACAACTATTGAAGCTTATTTTGGGAGAAGCGAAACAACAGGTGACAGACAAAAAGAAAGAAGCGAAAGCCGCTAAAGTGATGGTGGCTCAAGGCTACCCACCTGATTCTAATTGTCCTGATTTCTATTCAAATACTCATCCACAAAATCCATATTCAGGACACTATGACGGACTGCAGGATCCACCCATGGCCAGTTGGGGTGGGCAAGAGGCCTTGGTGGCTTGGTGGGTGTGAGGGGGGCACCTGGCTAGGGAACGGGAGAGCCTGGAGTGGGTCGTTGGGCACGGGGTGTTTGTTGGATATGTACCAGAGACTGTTATCAGCAACAGCCTCAACAATACACTGGTCAGCCACAAAGGGGCAGAGGGGGACCCCAATACCAAGCACCTAACCCACACATGACACCTGGACCATGCCCACAATTGCCAACCTGGGAGGCCGGTTTGGACGGATAGGATGGATGCAGTGACACACCCCACAGAGAGGCCGGGGAGACAGGGGAAAGGCAGACCCCCTACTCCCGATGACGGTGAATGGACTGACTCTGCCGTTCCTGGTTGATACAGGAGTCACATATTCCACCATTCGAAAGGCTCCAGGAGACAAACACTTATCTTTGGACGAAGTCAGTGTAGTAAGCTTCCCTGGGTTCCAGTGAAACTGGCTGTGACGATACCTCTAATGACTGAAATTGGTAGCCAAGCAGTGGCACACCCATATGTGATTACAGCACAAGTCCCAGTAAATCTAATGGACGGAGACTTACTGATTAAACTTGGAGCAGTGATCATGTGTGGGGCTGACGGACTGACAGTGACATTGCGAGATGGCACTCAGCTTCCATGCATCTCTACAGGGACCAGAAGTCAATGGCTGCTGTCTGAAGACATTGAGCAAACAGCTCATATCCACGACGTCTGATGAAATCCAGGCTCATTTTCAGCTCTGGCGCCCCTGGAAAATGGTCTTGGATGTCTACTCTCCTCCCATTGACCCATACCATGTGATGCTCTTTTATGACCGCAACAACACTGAATGGTATGAAGATCTTTTCTTGTCGAGGGCAGATCTTGGGGGATTTGTTCTAATGACATTTATGTGGGACCTCACACACAGGGGCCCACAGATGTTGGCTTAACCACGTGTTCCCCGATGACTGTTGAGTTAAAGAGAAAGGCTCCGATTTGGCATCCACAATACCGTCACAAGCCTAAGGCAGAGGAGGGTATGGCAGAGACCATCGAAAGCCTGTTGAAGGTGGGGGTGTTAGAACCCTCAACCTAACCCTTGCGGTCGAACACACCGATTTTGACTGTAAAGAAGCATGGCACTGGCCCATGATGTGAGGGCTATCAATGATGTTCTGAAAACTAAAACTGTTCCTGTTCCCAATCCTTTCACAGCCATTACCAATCTCTGACCTGATCATATGTGGTTTACTTTGATGTCTTCTCGTTCACCTACAAGGGTCGCCAGCTCAGGTACACTAGATTGCCACAGGGGTTTGCTCTATCACCAGGTATTTTCAATCAGGTACTCAAACAGACACTGGAACCATGTGTGCTTCCAGCAAATTGCACCCAGGTTCAGTATGTGGACGACCTGCTCATCGCAGCTCTCACGTCTGCTTCCAAGCTACCATGCACATGCTCAGGAGACTGGTGGAGGCAAGGTTTAAAGTAAGTAAGGACAAACTGCAGCTGGTGATGTCCCAGGTTACACTCCTGGGAAGAGAAATCCAGCAATTTTGGTTTTGGAATGTTGGCCAACCACAGAAGTACCATATTGTCCCATCCCAGACCAGAAACGGTGAAGGAAATTCTTTCTTTCTTGGGTCTTACAGGGTATAGCCAGCACTACATATCAGACTACGAGGGCCAAACCAAACCCCTGCGTGACCTAGTTAAACAGCATGAGGGACCTGACTGCTAAACTGGATTAGACCGCTGAGGCAGAGCAGATCATTATTTCACTGAAACAGGATCTGTCACGTGCAGCAGACCTTGTGGTTCCAGACTATAACAGAGTTTTTTTTATGTTTCTGAAACAAGTGGGGTAGTGAATGCAATTTTGTTTCAGAAAAAAAAAGGGGGGGGGGGGTAGATGTACATTAGCATTGGACTAGACAGCATGGAGACGAGACATCTAACAATCACACAACAGCGGTGTTGTAGTTACTTTACTAACTGTATGAACAGTTAAATGTGGTGGATTGTCCAGATGCTGGGCACGGGGTGTTTGTTGGATTTGTACCAGAGACTGTTATCAGCAGCAGCAGATTGTCCAGATGCTGGTCGATGTGGAAAAATAACTGAGTTGTTTGGTGGTGGCTAACGCGGAGCTCCTACACAGGCTAGGCGGTGAATAAAGGACATGCGGGAGTAAAGGAGATCCGAGGCGGCTGCCAGTCCGAGGGTCAGATGAACTGAATTTCAGGTAAGGAGTTATGACCTGCAGTCTATCTGGGTCAGATATAAAACAAGTTTAGGTGCAGTTTATTTTCGTTGTGCTGACTTTTTACAATCAGTTACAATAACTCGTACTGTGTGCTAGCTAGCATGACAGAGTTTCTATACAGCTGGGTGGGTGCTTTGATGCTAGTGATACCATAGTGAACTTTATTTTATTCATAAGGTTAGTTAGTAGAGTTGCCAACCGTCCCGTACAAACGGAATCGTCCCGCATTCAGAGAAAATATTACGCGTTTTGTATTGAGGTGAAAAGGAACACAGTTTGTCCCGTACTTCAGCTAGAATGAAAAAAAGACACAAAGCTGGATTTATTCTGTCATTATGCTGCACAGCTGCCTCTTCTCTCATTCCCTCCACCTCTCTCGCCTGTTGCTACTTCAATCATGAAATTGATCAATGATCAGCTGATCGGCTTTTCTCTCATGTTTGTTTATTGCCCACTTTGCGCCAGAATGGGGAAACCGGCGATGTCGTGTGAACCAGCAGCAGCACGTTTAAGCTTTATCAGCTGTTGTTAGAATTTATTTGATATTAATTTCTAGTATCATCTGATGTTTGCTGGAGCCACAGCTGTAAAGCTGCTGGTCATTATGTCGGTTTGGATATCCTAGTGTGAGGGAAACGTGAAGATGAAACCAGATGTCCTTACTGAATCATCAGAGCTGAACAGGTGATGGGGAAACAGGTTTACCTTTTAGGTGACATGAATGAGTTGAAGGGAAGTTATGAACTGTTTCTGAGAGACAAATAACACCAGGATCCTTTTCTAAGTAGCTGACAGCTGGTAACTGTGCAGGGGCGGGTGTAGCAAAGTTTTTGCCAGGGGGGCCATGTAGGCACACAACCAAGTACACCATTGTTTTTCTTGTGACATTACCAATAAGTTTGATGTGTCACATGGCCCTCTTCCTATTGAAAAAACAAAAGTTGTATCCAAGATGGACGACTTCTATATAGCCACCGTGGTCATCACCCATCTTGAGGAGTTTGCCCCCTCACATATACCCATGTGCCACAAGCAGGACTTTAATATCACCAACCATTCACATTTTATTACGTTTTATCCATATAAATGGCCCACCCTGTATAGCAACTTGAAATGCTCCCAAAAATTGCACTACAGGATGTAAAAATATAATAACAGCTCTGGCGGACTTGGTTCTATGGTAGGTCCTAAAGGGTTATGACTGCGGAAATTCGAATGCCATTAAACATGTTGTTAGTGGAAAAAGGGGGCACTTGTGTGATATTTGACGAAATAATAATAATAATAATAATAATAATAATAATAATAATAATAATAATAATAAATGTGTTTCACTTTTATTCCTAATAATAATGGTAATCATACAGCCCCTGATGGAGGCCTGAAGATCTTGTCTAACACCCTGCATGAGCACTCTGGAGTCAATAATCCATTGGAGGAGTGGATGACCTCTATCTTTGGGCAATGGAAAGGTTTTTATTGTGTCTATTATGGGCTTCTTTATCCGTTTTTACATCTATTCTGGTACCTGGTGGCTGTTTTGTGTGCCTTGTATCAGAGCATATTTGGTAAGACTAATTAACAAGGCTGTTGGGGAATCTGATACCACGGCAGACAACATGATACCGCTGTTGGGAACAAGGGAGAATCAATATGGTGATATAATGTTTAATGATTTGCAGTAGTGTTTATCTGCCATTGGGGCAAATCAAAAGGGGGAATGTGAAAATGAAGTTGTCTGGAGTGCCTTAATGCTATGCTTTATATCAACCAAAGTGTCATATAGTGTAGTATTGAGTGAATGCATCGTTGATAATAAAGGCATTAGACTACGTGTCTTTTAGTGATACAATTGTAGGAGACTCTCACCCATGCTTGTCTGTAGAAGTAGATAACAGGGAATCACCTCTTAGTGTAAATGTATTGGAATACTGATGTTTAGACTGCAATAGGACAGCTTGGAATAAAACTGTTAAGCGCATATCACCATTTTGATATCCACCGCAGAGTGTCATGCAGTACGAATCTCCCTTCTAGAACTGATTTTATAAGAGAATAAAAATGTTAAAATGGTCTACGGAGCAGTGTGTTGTCTTCCATCAGATGCCTATGAGGAACCATAAGAAATCCGTGAAGTGTTGATAAGTAACAACAGTCAATTCATATTACCTTTCTCACTGGCAGCAGATGATACAGATGTGTTTTCTGACTCTCCTTCTGTACTTTCATCATTCTCTGAGTTTTGAGCCATACCAGGTTTCTTCACTGAATCGGACTAAGAAAATAAGTGATTTTATGAAACATGTAGCATGTTTGATTTGAGCTCTACAATGTTTTGTTATTCTGTGGCTTCACATATTTAAGGTAAGTATAAAGGTTGAAATCAGCAATATCAAACCTATATATTAAAATCACTATTTCTTCAGAGTAAATAAATTTAAAAGCTGTTCAGTGACTCACCATTTTTTTTTTTGTTTTTTTCCTTCTTTTTCTTTGTTTTTTTACCTTGGCTGGTAATTCTGTTTCCTCTGCCTCATGTCCTAGATTGGGAAAAGGGAACACATGCTCAGCATGAACATAAAAAGGTTTGGTTTGTAACCTTTGTAATCTTTGATTAATTTCATTGAAATAAATTTATATTGTGCCAATTCACAACAATAGTTACCCTGAAGTGCTTTATAATGCAAGGGTAAAGGTCACTTGAACTTTGTTCCATTTTTATGTTGAAATGATTCATATTTTAGTGTTAATGACTTAACCAAGAAAGGAATAAGAATTTTTTTTAAAAAGAAACACAAAAGCAAAACCGACTGCAGTTCAATGATGTGCTTTACCTCTGTGAAATTCAAATCTTGTAAAATCTAGTTAACTATCATATGTAATCATCCAAAGTAAAATTAGAATGTTTATAAAAGCCATGTTGAAAATTCTTTGTTCTGTTTTACAGAAATTTGAAAATACATTTTGATTGAGAACTCCTTAGAAAAAGAAATACAGGAAGTCTTCCTCTTAGGAAGCAAAAGATAAAAGAACGAAGGGGTAGCTTAGGACATTTGCATAGTACTCTCTAAGTCTTATCTGCATGTAGACTTTAATCAAAGACACATTTTAAAATCGTCAGTCAGTTCATATTACCTGTTGCACTGGTTGCAGATGTGTTTTCAGACTCTAGTCCCGTAGCTTCATCATTCTGTTTCTCACGTTTCTTCACTGAATCAGACTGAGAAAAAAAGTGATTTTATGTAACATGCAGCATGTTTGAATTGAACTCTAGAATGTACTCTTATTCTATTGAACTCAATTCAGTGTTATTTATATAGTCCACTACCACAAAAAGGCACCTGAAGATGCTTTATATTGTAAGGTCAATAAAAAAAACAACAACAAGCTACAATGGTACAGACGAAGATTCTGAGACAAAAACCACAAAACTATTTAAGAAAAATGTAAAATTTCAAATAACCATCATCAATTGTACATATTAAAATGTATTGTAGAAATGTGATTACATTCCATAACTTGACTGACTTTAGGTAGAATATGTTTGTTTTTACCTTTGCCTTTATCTCATTTTTCTCCGACTTTTCCCCTGGGGGGTGGGGATGAGGGTGGAAAACAGACACATGTTCAGGGTCAGTATGAAAACAAAGTTTGGTTTGGCTTTTGTCATCTTTCGAACATTTCTGTAATTCATTTAATTTTATATAACGACGATTCACAACAATAGTCACTTCAAGATGTCAGGTGTGTGTCAGGTATAATAGAGGTGAACACCATATAACAGTAGAAGACAAACCCCAACAATCGGACAATGCTCTAGGATTAGTAATTGTCAACAATGAGAAGGAAAAAATGTCTAGGACAGTGGTTCTCAAACTGTGGTACACGTACCATTAGTGGTTCTTGGGGTCTAAAAGACACGTTGATGGTTTGGAGGAAGCAGTTATTGAAATTAACTCAGAAAGATCAATTGGAGAAAAAGAGTTTAACTTAACATCAATGGTACTAAAAGTAGCTGTAGATATTATTACATCTGTGGGATGATTATTGGTAATTTTTTCTCTAATGATAATAATTTTATTTGTAAATTTCATGAGTCACTACTAGTTAACGTTAAAGTGATGGTTGGCTCAATAGAGCTCTGACTTTTTGTCAGCCTGGCTACAGTGCTGAAGAGAAACCTAGGGTTGTTCTGATTTCCTTCAATCAGTAACGAATAGTAAGATTTTTTGGCTTTGTGGAGGGCTTTCCTATAAATCAGCAAACTATTTCTCCAGGCTAAATGATAATCCTCTAAATTTGTGACACGCCATTTCCTCTCCAGCTTACGCGTCATCTGCTTTAGGCTACGTGTTTGAGAATTATACCACGGAATCTGATTTGAGGCCTTAGTTTTCACAGGAGCTACAGTATCCATAGTGAGGAGGTAAAATTATTAACAAGATAATCAACCTCTGTTGGGGTAGCGTTCAGCTGCTCTGCTCTGTGTTGATACAGAGCATTGAAGATGATAATAGTGGGTGGATTATATTCTTAAACTTAGTTACAGCACTTTCAGAAAGACATCTACTGTGATAAAGTCAACTCTCCACTGCTGTGTAATCAATTATGGTAAATGTAAATGTTATCAGGAAATGATCAGACAGGAGAGGGTTTTCAGGAAACACTGTTAAATGTTCAGTTTCTATGCCATATGTTAAAACAAGATCTAGAGTGTGATTAAAGTGGTGGGTGGGTTCTTTTACATTTTGAGAGAAGTCAATTGAGTCTAATAACAGATTAAATGCCATGTTGAGGCTGTCATTTTTAGCATCTACATGGATGTTAAAATTACCCACAATAATTATTTTATCTGAGCTGAGCACTAAATCAGATAAAAAGTCAAAGAAATCAGACAGAAACTCTGTGTAAGGCCCAGATAGACGATAGATGATAACAAGTAAGACTGATTTCTGAGTTTTACAGCTGGGGTGGACAAGGTGAAGCATTCAGGCTTTCAAATGAATTAAAAGTCTGTCTTGGTCTTTTGTTAATTAATAGTCTTGTGTGAAAAATTGCTGCCATACCGCCCCCTCGGATTGTGCTTCGAGATTTCTGGTAGTCAGAATGACTCGGGAGTGTCGATTCATTTAAACTAACATAATCATCCTGCTGCAACCAGGTTTCTGTAAGGCAGAGTAAATCGATTTGTTGATCAATTATTAAGTCATGTATTAACAGAGATTTGGAGGAGAGAGACCTAATATTTAATAATCCACATTTCACTGTTTTACTCTTTGGTTCAGATGTGGATACTGTATGGTTCTTTCTTTGTGATTTTTTTTTTAATGTTTAAGTTGTTTACTGATGGTTTTTAGTTTGTTTTTTGTCTGTTTGGGAGCTGACACAGTCTCAATAGAGATGGGTTTTTGGGGGAATAGCAGGAGGAGAGAAGCTGCAGAGAGGTGTGTAAGACTGCAACTCTGCTTCTTGGTCCCAACTCTGGATAGTCATATTTTGTGGGGTTTAGTAACTTTGGCCATATTTCTAGAAATGAGAGCTGCTCCATCCAAAGTGGGATGGATGCCGTCTCTCCTAACAAGACCAGGTTTCCTGCAGAAGGTCTGCCAATTTTCTATGAAGCCAAAATCATTTCTGGGACACCACTCAGACAGCCAGCAATTTAAGGAGAACATGCGGCTATTCGTGTCACTCCTGGTCTGATTGGGGAGGGGACTAGAGAAAACTACAGAGTCCGATATTGTTTTGGCAAAGTTACACACCGATTCAATATTGATTTTAGTGACCTCCGATTGGCGTAACCGGGTGTCATTAGGGTTAGGGCCGACGTGAATTATGATTTTACTGTATTTACGTTTACCCTTAGCCAGCAGTTTTACATTTCCCTCAATGTCGCCAGCTCTGGCCCCTGGAAGACAATTGATTATGGTTGACGGTGTCTCTAGCTTCACATGTCTGAGAACAGAATCACCAATTACCAGAGTTTGACCCTCGGCGGGTGTGTCGCCGAGTGGGGAAAAACGGATAGACACATGAACAGGTTGGTGGTGTACCTGGGGCTTCTGTTTAGGACTATGCTTCCTCCTCACCGTCACCCAGCCGCCCTCTTTCCCCAGCTGCTTGGGGTCTGCCTAGCGGGGCCAACACTATATTCGGCTGCACCAGCTACAGGGCCCTGGCTAACTACGGGTGAATGAAGGGTGCGAAGCCGAGTCTCCAATTCAGTAATCCTGGCCTCCAGAGCTGCAAATATGCTACATTTGTTACAGGTATCATTACTGCTAAAGGAGGCCGAGGAGTAGCTAAACATCTGACACAATGAGCAGGAAAGTGCAGGAGGGACAGGTGAAGTAGCCATGGTGCTTACGAGTCGTCTACGAGCTAAGCTAAGCTAGCGAAACAGTACAGAGACAGTGAGTAAATACTTACTAGTACACAGAAAGTGTGCTTCAGATGAAGGACGTGAAGATTATACTATGAAAAAATAATGTATTTCAAAGTTTTTAATTAAATTGCTAAGCAGATAAGCTACTCAGAAACACCATGTGTTTGAGCAGGAACAGGAAGCGATACTCTACCACACAGCGAGCGAACACCAAGTGACAGCGAATGCTTTGGCTATTACTAAATTGGAGTGGAAATAAGACCAGAACCCCATGGCAAAGAGCATGGCAAAGAGAAGTGGCTGAAGCAACTGGCCACCACCCCACTACAAGGGGTCTCCATCAGGAGTGGTTCAGGAGAGCAGTTCTGGAAGGCATTCCAGAGAAGGTGAGAGAGAAAATGTTTGATGACTCTGATCTAATGGGGGCAGATGCACATCGTTGGGAGAAGCACTTGGTGCATTATCTTGAAAAGCACAAACAGGGGAAAGACAAGAAGAAGGGTGATTTGGAGGAACTCCAAGAACAACTATTGAAGCTTATTTTGGGAGAAGCGAAACAACAGGTGACAGACAAAAAGAAAGAAGCGAAAGCCGCTAAAGTGATGGTGGCTCAAGGCTACCCACCTGATTCTAATTGTCCTGATTTCTATTCAAATACTCATCCACAAAATCCATATTCAGGACACTATGACGGACTGCAGGATCCACCCATGGCCAGTTGGGGTGGGCAAGAGGCCTTGGTGGCTTGGTGGGTGTGAGGGGGGCACCTGGCTAGGGAACGGGAGAGCCTGGAGTGGGTCGTTGGGCACGGGGTGTTTGTTGGATATGTACCAGAGACTGTTATCAGCAACAGCCTCAACAATACACTGGTCAGCCACAAAGGGGCAGAGGGGGACCCCAATACCAAGCACCTAACCCACACATGACACCTGGACCATGCCCACAATTGCCAACCTGGGAGGCCGGTTTGGACGGATAGGATGGATGCAGTGACACACCCCACAGAGAGGCCGGGGAGACAGGGGAAAGGCAGACCCCCTACTCCCGATGACGGTGAATGGACTGACTCTGCCGTTCCTGGTTGATACAGGAGTCACATATTCCACCATTCGAAAGGCTCCAGGAGACAAACACTTATCTTTGGACGAAGTCAGTGTAGTAAGCTTCCCTGGGTTCCAGTGAAACTGGCTGTGACGATACCTCTAATGACTGAAATTGGTAGCCAAGCAGTGGCACACCCATATGTGATTACAGCACAAGTCCCAGTAAATCTAATGGACGGAGACTTACTGATTAAACTTGGAGCAGTGATCATGTGTGGGGCTGACGGACTGACAGTGACATTGCGAGATGGCACTCAGCTTCCATGCATCTCTACAGGGACCAGAAGTCAATGGCTGCTGTCTGAAGACATTGAGCAAACAGCTCATATCCACGACGTCTGATGAAATCCAGGCTCATTTTCAGCTCTGGCGCCCCTGGAAAATGGTCTTGGATGTCTACTCTCCTCCCATTGACCCATACCATGTGATGCTCTTTTATGACCGCAACAACACTGAATGGTATGAAGATCTTTTCTTGTCGAGGGCAGATCTTGGGGGATTTGTTCTAATGACATTTATGTGGGACCTCACACACAGGGGCCCACAGATGTTGGCTTAACCACGTGTTCCCCGATGACTGTTGAGTTAAAGAGAAAGGCTCCGATTTGGCATCCACAATACCGTCACAAGCCTAAGGCAGAGGAGGGTATGGCAGAGACCATCGAAAGCCTGTTGAAGGTGGGGGTGTTAGAACCCTCAACCTAACCCTTGCGGTCGAACACACCGATTTTGACTGTAAAGAAGCATGGCACTGGCCCATGATGTGAGGGCTATCAATGATGTTCTGAAAACTAAAACTGTTCCTGTTCCCAATCCTTTCACAGCCATTACCAATCTCTGACCTGATCATATGTGGTTTACTTTGATGTCTTCTCGTTCACCTACAAGGGTCGCCAGCTCAGGTACACTAGATTGCCACAGGGGTTTGCTCTATCACCAGGTATTTTCAATCAGGTACTCAAACAGACACTGGAACCATGTGTGCTTCCAGCAAATTGCACCCAGGTTCAGTATGTGGACGACCTGCTCATCGCAGCTCTCACGTCTGCTTCCAAGCTACCATGCACATGCTCAGGAGACTGGTGGAGGCAAGGTTTAAAGTAAGTAAGGACAAACTGCAGCTGGTGATGTCCCAGGTTACACTCCTGGGAAGAGAAATCCAGCAATTTTGGTTTTGGAATGTTGGCCAACCACAGAAGTACCATATTGTCCCATCCCAGACCAGAAACGGTGAAGGAAATTCTTTCTTTCTTGGGTCTTACAGGGTATAGCCAGCACTACATATCAGACTACGAGGGCCAAACCAAACCCCTGCGTGACCTAGTTAAACAGCATGAGGGACCTGACTGCTAAACTGGATTAGACCGCTGAGGCAGAGCAGATCATTATTTCACTGAAACAGGATCTGTCACGTGCAGCAGACCTTGTGGTTCCAGACTATAACAGAGTTTTTTTTATGTTTCTGAAACAAGTGGGGTAGTGAATGCAATTTTGTTTCAGAAAAAAAAAGGGGGGGGGGGTAGATGTACATTAGCATTGGACTAGACAGCATGGAGACGAGACATCTAACAATCACACAACAGCGGTGTTGTAGTTACTTTACTAACTGTATGAACAGTTAAATGTGGTGGATTGTCCAGATGCTGGGCACGGGGTGTTTGTTGGATTTGTACCAGAGACTGTTATCAGCAGCAGCAGATTGTCCAGATGCTGGTCGATGTGGAAAAATAACTGAGTTGTTTGGTGGTGGCTAACGCGGAGCTCCTACACAGGCTAGGCGGTGAATAAAGGACATGCGGGAGTAAAGGAGATCCGAGGCGGCTGCCAGTCCGAGGGTCAGATGAACTGAATTTCAGGTAAGGAGTTATGACCTGCAGTCTATCTGGGTCAGATATAAAACAAGTTTAGGTGCAGTTTATTTTCGTTGTGCTGACTTTTTACAATCAGTTACAATAACTCGTACTGTGTGCTAGCTAGCATGACAGAGTTTCTATACAGCTGGGTGGGTGCTTTGATGCTAGTGATACCATAGTGAACTTTATTTTATTCATAAGGTTAGTTAGTAGAGTTGCCAACCGTCCCGTACAAACGGAATCGTCCCGCATTCAGAGAAAATATTACGCGTTTTGTATTGAGGTGAAAAGGAACACAGTTTGTCCCGTACTTCAGCTAGAATGAAAAAAAGACACAAAGCTGGATTTATTCTGTCATTATGCTGCACAGCTGCCTCTTCTCTCATTCCCTCCACCTCTCTCGCCTGTTGCTACTTCAATCATGAAATTGATCAATGATCAGCTGATCGGCTTTTCTCTCATGTTTGTTTATTGCCCACTTTGCGCCAGAATGGGGAAACCGGCGATGTCGTGTGAACCAGCAGCAGCACGTTTAAGCTTTATCAGCTGTTGTTAGAATTTATTTGATATTAATTTCTAGTATCATCTGATGTTTGCTGGAGCCACAGCTGTAAAGCTGCTGGTCATTATGTCGGTTTGGATATCCTAGTGTGAGGGAAACGTGAAGATGAAACCAGATGTCCTTACTGAATCATCAGAGCTGAACAGGTGATGGGGAAACAGGTTTACCTTTTAGGTGACATGAATGAGTTGAAGGGAAGTTATGAACTGTTTCTGAGAGACAAATAACACCAGGATCCTTTTCTAAGTAGCTGACAGCTGGTAACTGTGCAGGGGCGGGTGTAGCAAAGTTTTTGCCAGGGGGGCCATGTAGGCACACAACCAAGTACACCATTGTTTTTCTTGTGACATTACCAATAAGTTTGATGTGTCACATGGCCCTCTTCCTATTGAAAAAACAAAAGTTGTATCCAAGATGGACGACTTCTATATAGCCACCGTGGTCATCACCCATCTTGAGGAGTTTGCCCCCTCACATATACCCATGTGCCACAAGCAGGACTTTAATATCACCAACCATTCACATTTTATTACGTTTTATCCATATAAATGGCCCACCCTGTATAGCAACTTGAAATGCTCCCAAAAATTGCACTACAGGATGTAAAAATATAATAACAGCTCTGGCGGACTTGGTTCTATGGTAGGTCCTAAAGGGTTATGACTGCGGAAATTCGAATGCCATTAAACATGTTGTTAGTGGAAAAAGGGGGCACTTGTGTGATATTTGACGAAATAATAATAATAATAATAATAATAATAATAATAATAATAATAATAATAATAAATGTGTTTCACTTTTATTCCTAATAATAATGGTAATCATACAGCCCCTGATGGAGGCCTGAAGATCTTGTCTAACACCCTGCATGAGCACTCTGGAGTCAATAATCCATTGGAGGAGTGGATGACCTCTATCTTTGGGCAATGGAAAGGTTTTTATTGTGTCTATTATGGGCTTCTTTATCCGTTTTTACATCTATTCTGGTACCTGGTGGCTGTTTTGTGTGCCTTGTATCAGAGCATATTTGGTAAGACTAATTAACAAGGCTGTTGGGGAATCTGATACCACGGCAGACAACATGATACCGCTGTTGGGAACAAGGGAGAATCAATATGGTGATATAATGTTTAATGATTTGCAGTAGTGTTTATCTGCCATTGGGGCAAATCAAAAGGGGGAATGTGAAAATGAAGTTGTCTGGAGTGCCTTAATGCTATGCTTTATATCAACCAAAGTGTCATATAGTGTAGTATTGAGTGAATGCATCGTTGATAATAAAGGCATTAGACTACGTGTCTTTTAGTGATACAATTGTAGGAGACTCTCACCCATGCTTGTCTGTAGAAGTAGATAACAGGGAATCACCTCTTAGTGTAAATGTATTGGAATACTGATGTTTAGACTGCAATAGGACAGCTTGGAATAAAACTGTTAAGCGCATATCACCATTTTGATATCCACCGCAGAGTGTCATGCAGTACGAATCTCCCTTCTAGAACTGATTTTATAAGAGAATAAAAATGTTAAAATGGTCTACGGAGCAGTGTGTTGTCTTCCATCAGATGCCTATGAGGAACCATAAGAAATCCGTGAAGTGTTGATAAGTAACAACAGTCAATTCATATTACCTTTCTCACTGGCAGCAGATGATACAGATGTGTTTTCTGACTCTCCTTCTGTACTTTCATCATTCTCTGAGTTTTGAGCCATACCAGGTTTCTTCACTGAATCGGACTAAGAAAATAAGTGATTTTATGAAACATGTAGCATGTTTGATTTGAGCTCTACAATGTTTTGTTATTCTGTGGCTTCACATATTTAAGGTAAGTATAAAGGTTGAAATCAGCAATATCAAACCTATATATTAAAATCACTATTTCTTCAGAGTAAATAAATTTAAAAGCTGTTCAGTGACTCACCATTTTTTTTTTTTTTTTTTCCTTCTTTTTCTTTGTTTTTTTACCTTGGCTGGTAATTCTGTTTCCTCTGCCTCATGTCCTAGATTGGGAAAAGGGAACACATGCTCAGCATGAACATAAAAAGGTTTGGTTTGTAACCTTTGTAATCTTTGATTAATTTCATTGAAATAAATTTATATTGTGCCAATTCACAACAATAGTTACCCTGAAGTGCTTTATAATGCAAGGGTAAAGGTCACTTGAACTTTGTTCCATTTTTATGTTGAAATGATTCATATTTTAGTGTTAATGACTTAACCAAGAAAGGAATAAGAATTTTTTTTAAAAAGAAACACAAAAGCAAAACCGACTGCAGTTCAATGATGTGCTTTACCTCTGTGAAATTCAAATCTTGTAAAATCTAGTTAACTATCATATGTAATCATCCAAAGTAAAATTAGAATGTTTATAAAAGCCATGTTGAAAATTCTTTGTTCTGTTTTACAGAAATTTGAAAATACATTTTGATTGAGAACTCCTTAGAAAAAGAAATACAGGAAGTCTTCCTCTTAGGAAGCAAAAGATAAAAGAACGAAGGGGTAGCTTAGGACATTTGCATAGTACTCTCTAAGTCTTATCTGCATGTAGACTTTAATCAAAGACACATTTTAAAATCGTCAGTCAGTTCATATTACCTGTTGCACTGGTTGCAGATGTGTTTTCAGACTCTAGTCCCGTAGCTTCATCATTCTGTTTCTCACGTTTCTTCACTGAATCAGACTGAGAAAAAAAGTGATTTTATGTAACATGCAGCATGTTTGAATTGAACTCTAGAATGTACTCTTATTCTATTGAACTCAATTCAGTGTTATTTATATAGTCCACTACCACAAAAAGGCACCTGAAGATGCTTTATATTGTAAGGTCAATAAAAAAAACAACAACAAGCTACAATGGTACAGACGAAGATTCTGAGACAAAAACCACAAAACTATTTAAGAAAAATGTAAAATTTCAAATAACCATCATCAATTGTACATATTAAAATGTATTGTAGAAATGTGATTACATTCCATAACTTGACTGACTTTAGGTAGAATATGTTTGTTTTTACCTTTGCCTTTATCTCATTTTTCTCCGACTTTTCCCCTGGGGGGTGGGGATGAGGGTGGAAAACAGACACATGTTCAGGGTCAGTATGAAAACAAAGTTTGGTTTGGCTTTTGTCATCTTTCGAACATTTGATTGATTGATTGATTGATTGAATCTTTATTTTGAACATGTTGAAAAAGTACAACAACATAGAATTAAAAGACACAAATGAACAAAGCAAAACAAAAGGAAAACGAGCAACCACAACTCCAAATAACTTTCATGTTCAAAAAGGAGCAGGAAGAAGCATAAGCTTATTTAATCCCACCCCTTTTCCACTATCTAGTTATCAATAGACTTCAGAAATACCTCCTTACAATTTCATTATATGTCATGTGTATTTTTTTTATTATTCTTGTTTTTTATATATATACATATATGTTTCTATCTATCCATACATACGTATATACACATACGCACATATACACATTTTCAATAACCCCATGAACACCTCAAAGGATACACAATCTACAAATATATATATACCCATACCAACATACCCGTGCACCCGCACACACATCAAAATATTAGACAAGAACACCCTATCAAATCTCTACCTCTTCCCTGTACCCTGTAAAAACCATATCCTTAAAGCGCTTTTTAAACTGCGCCATGCTCAGACATTGCTTCATATCTGTACTCCACTCCACACACAGAGATGCAAAAACTTTTTAATGTTGTACGGATACGAGGATGTTTTAAATTTAATACCCCCCTCAAATTGTATCCCCGTTCCCTTTTAGAAAACATTTTTAGAATATTGTCAGGAAGCAGGTTATTTATTGCTTTATATATAATTTGTGCAGTGAGAAAATGAACCAGATCTGTGAATTTGTATGATCTCTGTAACCAGTTTTATGGATTATCCTTATGGCCCTTTTTGTAATATAAAGATTGATGATAGCGAACATTTGTAAGTATTGCCCCAAACCTCTGCACAGTAATTCAAATACGGTGCAATCAGGGAACAACAGAGAATGTGGAGTGATTTGTGGTCCAGAATTGAGACACTTATTGAAATTTTGTTGTTTATGATTTATATGAGACTTCCAGTTTAATTCATCATCTATAATCACACCAAGAAACTTATTTTCAGTACTCTTTCAATTTCCACACCATCTATATGAATCTGCACTTGTGCATTTCTAAGGGAATTCCCAAATAAGATTATTTTAGTTTTACTTAGATTTAGCGATAGTTTGTTCCTGTTAAACCATTTTTTAATTTTGCACATTTCTGAAGTAATTGTATCCAGCAGCTCCTTTAGATTCCCCCAGAATAAAAAATATTTGTGTCATCTGCAAATAATACTAATTTTAATATATCAGATGCATTACAAATATCATTTATATAAATAATAAATAATTTTGGACCCAGTACAGAGCCTTGTGGAACACCACAAGCAATGTCCAAGCATGATGAGGAATGGACACCCAGCTTCACAAATTGTTTCCTGTCTCTTAAATAATTTTTCACCCATTGCAGTACAACCCCCCTGATCCCGTACCGTTCCAGTTTATTAATTAATATGCCATGATTGATTGTGTCGAATGCTTTCTTGAGATCCAGAAATACTCCAGCTGCATACTGTTTCTGATCTATAGCATTCGTAATCTCCTCAATTGATTCGATTAATGCCAGAGATGTTGATCTTTTTGATCTGAATCCATATTGACTGTCAGAGAGTAATTCATATTTATCTAAGAATTTGTCTAATCGCTTATTAAACAGGTTTTTCTAAGATTTTGGAGAATTGTGGTAGTAAAGAAACAGGCCTGTAATTTGTGAAGTGGCGTCTATCCTCAGTTTTATACAGCGGCACAACTTTAGCTATTTTCATTTTGTTTGGCACTTTTCCTGTCTGAAATGATAAGTTGCAAATATATGTTAGAGGTCCTACAATTCCTTCAATGACCTTCTTGACGATTTTCATGTCAATATCATTACAATCAGTAGATGTTTTATATTTACACATGTGTACAATGTCAATTATTTCTTTTTCCTCCACTGATGTGAGGAACATTGAGTTAGGGTTCCTATCAATCAGGTTTTCACTACAGTCTACTGATGGCAGTGACTCAGTGTGTGAATGACTGGATATGTAAAGCGCTTTGGGGTCCTTAGGGACTAGTAAAGCGCTATATAAATACAGGCCATTTACCAGGCCATTTACTCAGGAATTTGTTCTGCCAGTTTTGGTCCAATATTTACAAAATAATGATTAAAGCTGTTGACCTTATCAGCAGTGTTTTCCATAATATTGCCATTGTCGATAAAATATTGAGGATAACTTTGTTGTCCAGAATTATTTTTAATGATACCATTTAAAACATCCCATATTCCCTTCATATTATGTTTATTGTTGTTCAATATTTTACTATAATACTCCTTTCTACATACACGTATAATATTGGTCAACTTATTTTTATATTTTTTATATTTATTTTCAGCATCTTTTGTTCTTTGTTTTAGGAATTCCCTATAGAGTGTATTTTTCTTTTTACATGCATTTTGTAAAAAGTGATCCATGGTCTGAATATTTGTGCTTTCTGTTGTATTTTATTGTTGGACAGTTTTTATCATACAATTCCATGAATATTCTTAAAAATGTGCCATATGCAATATCAATCAGTTTCTTTGTACACATTGTCCCAGTCCTGATTTAATAGATCGTTCTTAAGTGCATTCATAGTTTCTTCTGTCCTTACATGTCTGTATCTCAGTTGTTCTTCATGCTGATTTTTCTTATAATTAGTGTCATAAACTGCAAAAATTGGTAGGTGATCACTGATGTCATTAATTGATATTCCGCTCACAATGTTGTTTTCCATATTGTTAGTGAAAATATTGTCAAGTAAGGTGGCACAATGTGGTGTAATTCTGCTAGGCCTGGTTATTTTAGGATGTAAACTCAAACTGTACATAGTGTTTAGGAATTCGTGGGTCATTTTATACTTTTTCGGATTCAACAGGTCAAGTAATTTGAGTAATACGTTTAATTTTATATAATGACAATTCACAACAATAGTCATCTCAAGATGTTTTATAATTGCCAGGTGTTTGTCTGGTATAATCGATTACCAAGTAAACACCATGTAACAGTAGAAGAAATCCCCTAACAATCGGACAATACTCTAGGATTAGTAATTGTCAACAATGAGAATGAAGAATGGTTTTTTAAAAGGAAGAAACCTCTAAGAGAACTAAATGCAGTGGGTAGAGATACTGTATACAAGCCAGCTGTTAACGTAAGGACAATTGAGGTTTTGCTCCATCATAGGATTTTTGTGAATACTCTAAAGCAGTGGTTTCTGAATTGTGGTACATGCACAACTAGTGGTTCTTGGGCTCTCTTTGGAGATATGCAGGAATTTGCCAATTTTTTTTAAAGATTAAATAATATATCATTGTGGAGGTATTCACAGATGATACAAGAGTTCCTGAGGCTCTTCTGGGAGCCGAAGTTGACTAGAAAACCTCTCCCCAAGTGTAAGTCCTCTATGAAGACCAGACTTTCCTTATTATCAGCCATTACGGCCGCTACAGAGTGCTGGTGGGCTTGCTTTTTCTGTTGTGCCACCATGCCACGATTACAGCCACCATCGATAAGTCGGAGGCCCCCGGAAGAATTGGTGATGGAAGATGCCGTCGGTAAATCGGGAACTATCACCTGGATGCTGATGTTCCTATAGCAAGGAGAATGAGATCCACTTCTGCGAGTGAGTAGTAATCCTTCGCAGCCAGCAATGGGGAGTTGGCAAGGCCAGCTCGCAGGAAAAGGTGAGTGAAGAGGAATCCACCCTCATCCGTTCCTTGAAAGGGAAGAATTCTCTCTATGAGCTTGAGACGGTCATCACTAGGGATGGTGCCATGACGGCACCGGTTTTGACATAAACGGTAGTAACCAGACCGAAAAGCAGTGCACATTTAGGTGCTTTATTTCGGTGCTTTTTTTCCCTGAGATGTCATACACTTTGGATTCTAGCCAATCATTTTACCTTTCCGAGGAAAAGAGGCGGGTCCAGGTACGTACGTTCTTTTAGAGCAGAGCTACAGATTAAAAACGCCCAAGGCGAAGCGGTCAAAAGTCTGGCTGTACTTCACAGCAAAAGATGCAAACCCAGCAGCCTGCAACAAGTGCTTTAAGGTGATACTGTGCAAAGGAGGTAACCCCTCGAATCTGATGAAACACCTGGCGATGCATAGCGTTTTTTTAAAAGCCTAGAAATGCGCCGTATTTGATAGCTTGCTGCAAGACCTCACACTGTGCACATCTACTGCGGGTGTGGTGCCTGTTATCGGACCAGGAGTTAGCAACATGAACCCGAAGAGTAGAGTCCTGGCCCCTAGACCTGCCAGTGTAGCAGAAATGATGACGGATGATGATGGTAGCAGCAGCCGTTCTTCTCTGCGTGAGTAGCTTAATGTTGTTCGTGTGTAATTTACGTTGAGTAGGCTAACCACGTTATTACATTAATGCATGTAAGGTGAACTAGCAAACACCGTCGTATTTACATGCGGCTGTCTTCTTGTTTGACGGCAGATGCTCCCTCCACCCTGGCCAAAAAGGCTAAAATGCCCAAAGAAAAAAAAACAGAAAACAGCTGAGAGGTTTTAGGACAAAGTTTGTGTTTTTCCATTGTTTAAGCACTGTTTCCAGCCAAGAGTGATACCATATATTCCCTATACCTGCAGAGAAGACTAACATTGTTAGCTTTTTACAAAAAAAACAGCTAAACATGAGAGGTTTTTGGACAAAGTTTGTGTTCTTCATTCTTTAAGCACCGGTTCGAGCACCGTTTAAGCACGAGCACCATTTCAAAAGTACCGGTTTGGCACCGGTATCGGATAAAACCTAAACGATACCCATCCCTAGTCATCACATAGTGGAAGGACGGCGTTTGTCCTAGGAGGAAATGATGTGCTACATGGCTAACCATAGCTGTGTGCTATACAGCTATGGTTAGCATAATATAAACACAGTGAAGCTGGAGGATGAACGCTAACTTTTTTCCACACTATCAAATGTAACATAAGGCTTCCTGATGGTTAGGGACAAATGTAATTGCATAGCAGGATGCAGTAAATGAACCAAGCTTCATTGAGGAGAACAACTGCAATATGAGGTTAGTCAATAATATATCTGTGAAGGTTCTCAGTCATCCAGGTCATCATAGTCTAAGGAGTTTGGAAAGAAAAGCGTCTGGACTTCTTTGAGTTGCTTGAAGACGTTTCACCTCTCATCCGAGAAACTTCTTCAGTTCTAAGGTTCAATGGTGGAGAGTCCCAGTGGGTGTTTCCCCCCAAAGAGGGACAAAGGACCCCCTGATGATCCTCTACCTAATCAAATGAGCCAAGGTGTAAAAGTAGGTGTGGGTCCCAATCACCCAGGGTTTCGGGTGAGCTCATTGTGAAACCTGGCCCCACCCTATCATTTGATTTCCTGAGGTCAGATGGCCCAGGATGTGAGTGGGCGTTAAGGCGTCTGGGAAGGGATCTCAAAACTGGATTATAGATGGCAGACAGTTGGTGTCGTAAACCACCGCCTCTGTT
This sequence comes from Aulonocara stuartgranti, assembly GCF_965226115.1. Classification (NCBI taxonomy): domain Eukaryota; kingdom Metazoa; phylum Chordata; class Actinopteri; order Cichliformes; family Cichlidae; genus Aulonocara; species Aulonocara stuartgranti. The sequence continues at coordinate 35,498,919 of NC_138946.1, forward strand.
CAAAGATGGTTGCTCACAGTGGACGTAAATGGCTTCTTTCACTCCTCTTTCAAACCATCTGTCCTCTCTGTCCAAAATGTTAACGTTGGCTTCCTCGAAAGAGTGACAAAGGAGTTCACGTCTGCCTCCGAGTCCTGCGTTTTGGGTGCTATCTCCCAGTCCCTGTCAGTACTCTTGCTGCAGCATTTTGGATTAACTGAAGGCTTTTCAGGGAGTTTTTAGGACATCCTGATAATAATCAATTACAGTAGTCCAGTCTGGAATTAATAAATGCATGAACTAGTTTTTTAGCATCACTCTGAGACAGGATATTTCTAATTCTAGAGATGTTGCGCAAATGGAAGAAAGCAGTCTTACATATTTATTTAATATGTGCATAGAACGACAAGTCTTGGTCAAAAATGACTCTGAGGTTCCTCACAGTTTTACTGGAGGCCAAGGTAATGCCATCCAGAGTAAGAATCTGCTTAGATACCATATTCCTAAGATTTCCAGGGCCAAGGAAAATAACCTCAGTTTGATCTGAATTTATCAAAATGTTAGCGGCCATCCAGGTCTTTATGTCTTTCAGACATTTCTGCAATTTAACTTATTGGTGTCTATTATCTGGCTTCATGGACAGATTGAGTTGGTTGTCATCTGCATAGCACTGAAAATGTATACTATGTCTACTAAAAAAAAAAAAAGCCAAACACCATTACAAAAAGAAGGTAGAAGAACACTTCTCCAACTCCAACCCCCGACGCATGTGGCAAGGACTCCAGACCATTACAGACTACAGGACCACCAAACCCTCCCCCGCATCCTCTGATGTCTCCTTCCTCAACGAGCTCAACAACTTTTATGCTCGTTTTGAGCGAGGGAACCCCACAACCACAACCAAAGCAGACGTGACGCCAGACCACCAACCTCTGACTCTCTCCCCCACCGATGTAGGAGCGGTGCTGAGCAGGATCAATGTCCACAAGGCTGCAGGTCCCGATGGCATCTCCGGGCGTGTTCTCAGAGCGTGTTCTAGGGAGCTTGCAGGAGTGCTCACAGACATATTCAACCTGTCCTTGGCCCACGCTGTGGTACCGGCCTGCTTCAAATCCACCTCCATCGTCCCGATACCCAAAAACTCCAACCCATCTTGCCTCAATGACTACCGCCCAGTAGCACTCACCCCAATCATCACTAAGTACTTAGAGCAGCTGGTCCTAGCACACTTCAAATCCTGTCTCCCCCCCACCCTGGACCCCCACCAATTCGCATACCACCAGAACAGGAGCACAGAGGATGCAGTCTCCATCGCACTGCACTCTGTCCTCTCACACCTGGACAACAACAACACATATGCCAGAATGCTGTTTATAGACTTCAGTTCAGCATTCAATACAATCCACCCCTCACAACTCATGAGGAAACTGACAGACCTGGACATCAGTTCCCTCATCTGCAAATGGTTACTGGACTTCCTGACCAACCGCCCCCAACATGTCCGGCTGGATAACCACTGCTCATCTACAATCGCAATGAACACCGGTGTACCACAAGGCTGTGTGATGAGCCCTTTCCTCTACTCCCTCTTCACCCACGACTGCAGACCTACTGATGGTTCCAACACCATCATTAAGTTTGCAGATGACACCACGGTGATTGGCCTCATCAGTGACAACGATGAGGCCGCCTACAGGGAGGAGGTGGATCGTCTGGCTGAGTGGTGCGACACAAACAACCTGCTGCTTAACACCGAGAAGACCAAGGAGCTCATCGTGGACTACAGGAGGAATGCTGACCCACATCCACCCATCCACATTAAGGGGACGGCTGTGGAGCGTGTGAGCAGCTTCAAGTTCCTGGGAGTCCACATCTCCGAGGATCTCACCTGGACGACCAACTGCTCCAAGCTGGTCAAGAAGGCTCACCAGCTCATTTCTGCCACTTGTATCCGCGATCTCGTTCTTTCGGTCACTACCCACAGCTCGTGGCCATAGGTGAGGGTAGGGACGTAGATCGACCGGTAAATTGAGAGCTTCGCTTTTACACTCAGCTCCCTCTTCACCACGAGGGACCGGTGCAGCGTCCGCATTACTGCAGCTGCAGCCCCAATCCGTCTGTCGATCTCCGGCTCCCTTCTCCCATCACTCGCGAACAAGACCCCGAGATACTTGAACTCCTCCACTTGGGGCAGGAACTCATCCCCGACCCGGAGTGGGCACTCCACCCTTTTCCGGCTGAGAACCATGGCCTCAGATTTGGAGGTGCTGATCCTCATTCCCGCTGCTTCACACTCGGCTGCGAACTGTTCCAGTGCGAGCTGGAGGCCCTCACCCGATGAAGCCAACAGAACCACATCATCCGCAAAAATCAGAGATGAGATTCTGAGGCCACCAAAGCGAAAGCCCTCCGCCACTTGGCTGCGCCTAGAAATCCTGTCCATAAAAATTATGAACAGAACCGGAGACAAAGGGCAGCCCTGGCGGAGCCCATCACCCACCGGGAACGAGTCCGACTTATTGCCGGCAATGCGAACCAAGCTCTTGCAACGGTTGTATAGGGATCGAATGGCCCGTAGCAATGGGCCAGACACCCCATACTCCCGCAACACCTCCCACAGGACACCCCGAGGGACACGGTCGAATGCCTTCTCCAAGTCCACAAAACACATGTAGACTGGTTGGGCAAACTCCCATGCACCCTCAAGTATCCTCGAGAGGATAAAGAGCTGGTCCAGTGTTCCGCGACCAGGACAAAAACCGCATTGTTCCTCCTGTATCCGAGGTTAGACTAGCGGACGAACTCTCCTTTCCAGCACCCTGGCATAGACTTTCCCAGGGAGGCTGAGGAGTGTGATCCCCCTGTAGTTGGAACACACCCTCCGGTCCCCCTCCTTAAAGATGGGGACCACCACCCCGGTCTGCCAGTCCACAGGTACTGCCCCTGATCTCCACGCAACATTGCAGAGGCGTGTCAACCAGGACAGCCCTACAACGTCCAGAGCCTTCAGGAACTCGGGGCGGACCTCATCAACACCAGGGGCTCTGCCACCAAGGAGTTGTTTAACTACCTCAGTGACCTCGCCCCCGGAAATTGGCGGGTCCTTCCCCTCATCCCCAGACTCTGCTTCCTCCTTGGAAGACGTGTCAGTGGGATTAAGGAGGTCCTCGAAGTATTCCTTCCACCGGCTGACAATTTTCTCAGTCGACGTCAGCAGCGCTCCGCCAGCACTATACACAGTGCAGGTAGAGCACCGCTTTCCCCTCCTGAGACGCCTGACGGTTTGCCAGAATCTCTTCGAGGCAGTCCGAAAGTCTTTTTCCATGGCCTCTCCGAACTCCTCCCACACCCGAGTTTTTGCTTCAGCCACTGCTCGAGCCGCATTCCGCTTGGCCTGTCGATACCTGTCGGCTGCCTCCGGAGTCCCACAGGCTAACCAAGCCCGATAGGACTCCTTCTTCAGCCTGGTGGCTCCCTTCACCTCTGGTGTCCACCATTTGGTTCGGGGATTACCACCACGGCAGGCACCAACCACCTTGCGGCCGCAGCTCAATGCAGCAGCTTCGGCAATGGAGACGCTGAACATGGTCCATTCGGACTCAATGTCCCCAGTCTCCCTCGGAATGCTGTTGAAGCTCTGCCGGAGGTGTGCGTTGAAGATCTCGCGGACTGGGGCCTCTGCTAGATGTTCCCAGCACACCCTCACTACCCTCACTACGCGTTTAGGTGCACCAGGTCTGTCCAGCGTCCTCCCCCGCCACCTGATCCAACTCACCACCAGGTGGTGATCAGTTGACAGCTCAGCCCCTCTCTTTACCCGAGTGTCCAGAACATATGGTCGCAGGTCTGGTGATACGATTACAAAATCGATCATCGACCTACGGCCTAGAGCGTCCTGGTGCCACGTGCACTTATGGACACTCTTATGTTCGAACAGGGTGTTCGTTATGGCCAAACTGTGATTAGCACAGAAGTCCAATAACAAAGCACCGCTCAGGTTCAGATCAGGGAGGCCGTTCCTCCCAATCACGCCCCTCCAGGTCTCGCTGTCGTTACCCACGTGAGCATTGAAGTCTCCCAGCAGGACAACAGAGTCTCCAGGTGGAGCACCTTCCAGCACCCACCCCCCCCCCCCCCCCAGGGACTCTAAGAAGGCTGGGTACTCTGAACTGCCACTCGGCGCATAAGCGCAGATGACAGTCAGGACCCGTTCCCCGACCCTAAGGCGCAGGGAACAAACCCTCTCGTCCACCGGGAAAAACCCCAACGTGCCGGCAGCAAGCCGAGGGGATATTAGAATACCCACCCCAGCCCGCCGCCTCTCACCAGGGGCAACTCCAGACTGAGACAGAGTCCAGCCCCTCTCCAGGAGACTGGTTCCAGAGCCCAAGCCATGCGTAGAGGTGAGCCCGACTATATCTAGCCGATACCTCTCAACCTCACGCACTAACTCAGGCTCCTTCCCCACCAGAGAGGTGACATTCCATGTCCCTATTGCCAGTCTTGGCAGCCGGGGGTCAGTCCGCCAGGGCCTCCGCTCCTGGCCGCCACCCGGCACACAATGCACCCGACCCCTATGGCGCCTCCTGCGGGTGGTGGGCCTGCGGGAGGATGGGCCCATGTCTCCTCTTCGGGCTGTGCCCGGCCGGGCGCCATGGACTAAGGCCCGGCCACCAGACACTCGCCCTCGGGCACCCTCCCCGGGCCTGGCTCCAGGGCGGGGCCCCAGTAACCCTATCCCGGGCAGGGTAAACTGTTCCCTCGATATCCTTTTCATAAGGGTCTTCTGACCCATAATAGACCCATTTCTGTAATATACTTACATATTATTGCTAATATATATTGTAATATATCTATATCACTAAAGCACTTCTGGATGGATGCAAACTGCATTTCGTTGCCCTGTACCTGTGCAATGACAATAAAGTTGAATTCTATTCTATTCTATTCTATTCTAATGATGCTGCCTAGGGAAAGTATGTATAATGTAAACAGAATTGGTCCTAGCACTGAACCCTGTGGAACACCATAATTGACCTTAGTGCATTTACATGCACAAATTGGAGTCTATTAGAGAGATATGATACAAACCACTGCAGCGCAGTACCTGTAATACCTAAAGCGTGCTCTAATCACTCTTATAGGATATTTTGGTCAACATTATGGAATGCTGCGCTAAGGTGTAGCAGGACAAGCACAGAGATGGGTCCACTGACAGAGGCCATAAGATAATCATTTGTAACCTTCACTAAAGCTGTTTCTGTGCCGTGATGAGCCCTGAAACCTGACTGAAACACTTCAAATATGCAATTCCTCTGCAGATGATCTGTTAGCCGTTTGACAGCTACTCTTTCAAGGATTTTTGAAATGAAAAGTATGTTGGCCTATAATTAGCTAAGACAGCTGGGTCTAGGGATGGCTTTTTAAGTAAAGGTTTAACTACAGCCAGCTTGAAGGCCTGTGGTACATAGCCGATTATTAGAGATAGGTTGATCATCAAAATTTGAATGAGAGCCAGTAAAAAGTTCTTTGCATTTGAGCTTCTTCATCTACCCATCCTTGGTATATAAAGGTATTCACAGTCAGAAGTTCAGTAAAACAGCTGGACTCACCGGCTTTCAGCCGGGTTTCTGTCACTAGCCTAAGATCCAGTTTCCGGTTGGTGAAGAAATCCTTTAGAATAAAAGTTTTGTTTGCTACTGGGCGAGCATTAGCAAGACTTATTCTTAATGGTGTCGGAGGCTCAGAGGCCAAAGTAGGAGCCCGACCTATCGGCCATAAGTTTTGAGGATTTACTCAACCAGAGCGAAGATGGAGGGGTGGCAGGTGGATGGTTGTTGTGATTATCCCAAGAACGGGTGTCAGGCATGTGTAAATCATGTCCAGAGACAGCCAATAGTTGATGCAGTCAAATCCAGTCCTAGTAGCGTGGGATAATTTTCCAATACATGCAAGGGTGGTCTTCACTCTCACCAATAAGCCACTGCATTTCCCACGATGTCTGCAATGCCCTCTTAACTGGGTAACACTGAAGCACAGCAGAGACAAGCTGAAACTGGAACGCCTGGCAGGAACGATGGGGAGAAGGTTCCCCTGTATCCATGATTGCAATTAAAAGTTTTAAAATAAGAAGATCTTATCTCCAGAAGCGTTTAGTGATCATATACACGCAAAGAGTTAGCATTTTTAAAGTCAGATAAAATAAATAACACAAATAGAAGCAGAGTAAGAAGGCAAACTGCACACACTGGCGCCATCTTTGTAGGAGCATTTTGTCCACCAAATGTAGCCACAATGGCATCTTACACCACTACCTGTGCAGGACCAGATTAGAGGAAAATGATTTGTTCAAATTGTTTGTGTGGGAGCAGGGTTAAGTGAGGTCTCTCCTCAGGAAATTCAGCTCAGTCTTCTCTGCTCATGATATTGTCTTTGGTTTCATCAATTTGAAGAAAAAGGATGTTAGCCCTGATATGTATATTTATTGCCAGCAACTAAACAACAATCCACAGAGAGGTCACAGTTACAGAAGGTGAAAAGTCCAAGACTTCATTCCACACCACACTCCCTTTGGCTCATTTGTGTAGAACTGGATGCCCTTTGGCCACACTAGCACCCCTAGCACTTTCCAGAGATTAACAAAACCCATTTTTGGTTACCAATGATGTCAGTTTCTTTTCTATCGTGATGATATTATAATATTTGCGAAACCAATAGAGCAATATCTTGAGAGGCTGGATGGGGGGCTAAGTTGGCTTCAAAAGGGGGACTTGAAAGCAAAGCTTGCAAAATGTACCCTTTTCTGGTGGGAGGTTCATTACTTGGACTATGTTCTACCAGATCAGGGTGTCTTCGCGGATCCCAGCAAGGTTGAGGTGATAGCTAACTGGCAGCCTCCTAAAACTGCTTCAGAACTACAGTGCTTTTTTGGTTTTGTCAATTATTGACTTTTGTAGAGGGTTTTGCTAAGTTGGCTGTGCATCTGCATAGACAGGTGGCTAAGTATTGTTAGGAAATAAAATATATAATCAGAATGCTGATTAGTGTGTTTTATGAGAGGCCCAGACTTCAATGTAAAACTAGGTTGCAGGCTGACAGGAAACTGCATGCTTTTGCAGAAGCATGGTAACTGCAGTAGAAAGTGAAACCAACTAGGCTGTTTGATCGAAACTTAAAGTGTGATGTGACGTAGAGAGCAAGTATAAATAACTAGGCTTCCGTTTGCGCTTCCGACCTGGGGTTGTGTGTTTTGTGTTCAGGTCTCCATATCCAGGATATGTAAATTAAAGATCATTTTTAAAGTAAAGAGACCACTTTGAGCCCTGTGTCTTTCTTGGCCGTATAAAGAATACTAAAGAACTGGAATTTAATAGTATGAAGGCATAAAAATAGAAGGAAGAGCATATTGTTATAGGGAACTGGACAAGCCAACCAAGGTTTGAGGTTTACTGAGCATAAAATGCTAAATTAGTGTGCAATGAAGTTGGAATTTTTGGCATTTAAGTGGACTTCGGCTAAACTTAGGGCTACTGAACAGCACCGGGCAGCTCAACTCGCCTGTTTGACTTTGAATTGAAGTACAGGTCATGCAGGAGTAATAAGAATGCAGATGCTTTATCCCTCCAGCTTCTGCCCAGGCCTCCAGCAAAAAAGACGTTACTCCTGGTAAATCTTTAACCCCCCAGAATTTATTCTAAACTTTTCCAGCCATCGTGTTCACAGACAAATGACAAAAATTCATGCATGTATGCAAATGCTACCAAAAGAATTCGAAAAACAGAGGTAACTAAAAAGGCCCAATAAACAAAATAATCCTATTGTGCACTGCAACAGTCAGAACAACAGGAAGTGATACATTACCATGCTTGTCACGGCTACAACAACAACACTCAAACCAGGTTTTTACATGCTTTCCTCTTTCTGCTGTTGCCATGTTATCGTGGCTCTTCATCTCAGGGGTTTATCATTTTTACAGATCTGTGTATCACACATGCAAAGAGACTATCAAAATCATTCTTTTTTTTATATACACATCAGAAAGTGAAGTAACCCTTCTTTGTTTTCATCTTGAATTGTGAAATATTTTCTAATGCTATGCAGTGGCACGTAGCAAAAAGCAACTGTCAATAACTAAATAATTCATCTTAATGACATTCAATGTAGGTTCTCCAAACAGCTCACAAATGTAGTTAAAACATATCTCAAGCTGCAGCTCAAAAAACAGGTTTGTGCAGTGAGAAGAGATTGGAATACTTAATATGTTGAGCACTCAATTAGTGTCATCTCCTCAAACTGACACATAGGCAAATCTTTCAGTCCAGTGAGTTTTACAAAACCTGATATCAAGCAATCTCTTGTCTAAATTAAATTAGAACCACCGAAGCATGAAAGAAAATTACAGTTTATTTAATTGTTACACTAACAATTTTAGTATATTATTACAACAGAATCAACAAGTTAAGCTGTGCTTTTAGAGTGAGTGATCTTGTCTTTTCTGTTTGTAACTATTCTATAATTGCTGCTTGTGGCCATAGTTAGTTGTGCATTGTGGATAAAGCTGCTTTCTGATGGTAGACAGAAAAAGAAACAAGTATGCTAGTCAAACTACTCCCTATAAGATAGAAGAGAAAAGTTTACACAGAGTGACATACTTCAACATGCACAGAATTTCACACACAAAGACATTGATACTGAAATGTTATCCGCTAAAAATAAACTCACCTTTGCTTAGTATTTTCTGACTTGTCCTTGGTTTGTGTAATGCAGCTACCTTCTTATAGCTTCTATAAGACACCGTTCTTTATATAGAGAGAACAGAAGGTCTGCCCTTCAGAAACTCCTCCTATCTGGTTTCAACAACTATGATGTTATGAGAGCGGTATAAAGAACTGTATCTATACACAAATGACTCTAAAATTACATCCAAAGGAAAAGTGAAAGTATAATTTCTGTATCTAATTATTTTCCAGAAACCTTTGGAAAAAAAACATTGTTAGGCTTACTGTAACATCACATGCTGCCATAAAAATGGATAGTTGTTTCCTACAACGCTGGACTAACTCCAAGACTTACATACTTTTAACTGAGCATTTAAGTCTCACTTTGTGAAAGAAACATTGTTCAGCTAGGTCTGTCACTTGGTGTTTGCTCTCTCTGTGGTAGAGTATCACTTCCTGTTCCAGCACACAGTGGTGTTTTTGTGTAGCTTGATCTGAACAGCAATTCAATTAGAAACTTTTAGATAACTTCTTATTTTATAGTGTAATCTTCCCGCACTTCATTCAAAGCACACTCTCTGTGTACTCACTCTCTAATTTATAGCCAAAGTATTCACTCACAGTGTCTTTACTGTTTTGCTAGCTTAGCTTGCTCGTAGCTGCCTTGCTAGCACTATGGCCTTTTCACCTGTCCCTCCTGCACTTCCCCGCTTATTGTATCAGATGTTTAGTTACTCCTCAGCCTCCTTTTGTCATGATTCGTTGTGTGGCAGGCAGGAGAAGGACCCAGGATGCAGACTCACAGACACGGGGATAAACTCAAAAAACACAGCTTTATTGCTGGTCACGAGAAGCAATACAAAATAAACTAAAACTGGGAAAACTAAAGCATGAGAAGTACAAGGAACCGAACCACGGGGAGAATAACACACAACATGAGGGAGAACGCGACGCCGAACAGAGGGAGACGCAGACAGAAATACACAGAGGGTTAACGAGGAAAGTGGGAACACACGGGGAACACAGGTGACACTGGTAATCATAACGAGACAGGGCGGGGTGAACTGACCATGACATGTACAGGCGTGAGAGTCACAAAGTAAACAGGAAGTGCACAGAGGTTCAGACAGGAGGAGAGAGAGCACGGGGAAAACACAGACATAACGGGCTGGGGAAACATGAAACAACCACAAAGGGAGACGAGGGCTCATAAATACACAGAGGGCACACAGGGGGGGAGAGAGAGCACGGGGAGAACTTAGACATAACGGGCAGGGGAAACATGGAATAAAACATAAGGAGAGACGAGGGCTCACAGATACACAGAGGGGCACACAGGGGGTAAAAGCCATGAAGGGAAAACACTTAGGGAACAACACAACAGGGCAACTCAGGAAACATGGCCTAAATAAGGAACGAAATACAAAAATACAAGGAACTAAGAATACTGGGCCCACATGGCCCAGGACCATGACATCACCCCCCCCCCCCCCCCCCCTAAAGGGCTGGCTCCCGACAGCCCAAACCCGAGAAACAAAACAAAAACAGAACGAGACGAAGACTCGGAGGCTGGGCCAGGCGAGGACGAAGACTCAACGGGCCCCTCGGACCCTCCAGCGGAGACGAGGAGGTGCTGGCCGGGCTGACCTGAGCCGCCAGCGGAGACGAGGAGCGGCTGGAGGGGTTCTCCTGAACCCCCAGCGGAGACGAGGAGGTGCTGGCCGGGCTGGGCAGAGCCGCCAGCGGAGACGAGGAGGTGCTGGCCGGGCTGAGCAGAGCCGCCAGCGGAGACGAGGAGGTGCTGGAGAGGTTCTCCTGAACCCCCAGCGGAGACAGATGCAGAGCCAGCAGGTGCAGAGACTTCTGGCTGAGGGGACGCTAACTGTAGCTGCACAGGGCACGCAGTCGGCTTAGGACGCAACGGCTGGGGCTGTGCAGGGCAAACAGTCTGTCCGAAGTTTGTCAGCACCACGCAGTCCTCAGCTGGCGGAGAAAGCTCACAAAGGCTTCCAGCTGAGGTTGGCAGTGTCTGAATGGGTTGCTGAGCGATTAACTCGGCTGGTGACTGAGCAAACTGAACTAGAGACTGAGCTGGGGACCAAACAGGGAACTGGGCTGATAACTGAGCTAATGACTGTGCTGAGGACAGAAGTGCAAGTTGTAGTTGTGGTTGTAGTGATGGTGGAACAGCAGGTAGTTGAACTGGTGACTGACTCTTGGCTGCTCTCCTCCGAGGGACAGGGATGGGTGCTGGGCCTGGCCGAACACCAGCCATCCCCACCTGAGAAACAGATACGGGTGTAGGGACGAGCTGGGCTCTGGCTGCCTTTACCCTGGGGGCCGGTGTAGGTGCAGGAGCTAGCTGGACCTCTGTCGCTCCCACCCGAGGAACTGAGACGGGTGCAGGAGTCGGCAGGGTCACGGCTGACCTCACCCGGGGAACCGGAACAGGAGCAGGCAATGGCTGGGTGTCCATCAACCCCACCCGAGGAGCAGGTACGGGTGCCGGGATGAACGGAGCCTTTGCCAGACTGGGGACAGAAGCAGGGACCAGCTGGACCTCAGCCACCCTCTCCCGAGGAACTGATACGGGAGCAAGGGAAAGCTGGGCCCGCGCTGCCCTGGTTACAGGAACTGGAGGTGGAGAGCGAAGCACAGGAACAGTAACAGTCACTGGGTGAACTAAGTTGGAGCCAAACACAGTGTCAGCAAACTCCGACTCATGGTCGGCTGGATCTAGCAGCTCTGCTGTACTTAAGTTGTCCATGTCATAATTAGCAGTTTTAGAATGAGTGAGTCTAGGAGCAGCCACAGGTACAGGAGAACTCACACAAGCAGCGTCTGGACAACCTGAATGTGAGACAACACTACACACAGTTGTATGGGATGTAACCTGAGACGAAGTGCACATAGAGTCCATGAAACCTGGCTGAAAAGTGTGGCGCACAGAGTTGAACTGACATGACCGGGGAACAGAAAATTTAACCTGTGCAAACAGCTCTGCAGTGCTCAAACCAAGATCGCTTGCCAGTCTATGTATAGCGAATGGAGCCTTGCAGCTCTTGACCTTAGCAGGCATTGAATACACAGTTTCAAGGAGTCCACGAGGAAAAACAGAAACAGTCTCTTGCTTAGCAGGCACGAGAGAAGGTGAAGTTACACAGGTAGCATCCGAGCTAGCACTTTCGAGTTGTGGCACAGAAAAACCCACTGCCTGAGAAACTGAAGGAATCACACTGGGAGTCACAGACATAAGAGCTGGTTTAAAGATTAAACTGTTCATAGCAGAGGAATGGCTACTAGTCTCTGTGTCACCTGGCTCGGGCAGAATGCTAGGCGTAGACGTTAAGATGGCTGATTGAGGAGTTGGCTGGGAAACATCAGAAATGTCTAAAGACAAAACAGGCTGGAATATGAAACAGTCACTAGAAGGAGCATCAGCAATGGAACACACAGTTTCAGGGGGTTTGTGCTCCTTAGCATGCACTGTTACTTCCTGAGCTGATGATACTGACTGTGTGTGGCTGAGCTCAGACTGGGAAACCTTAGAGTCCAAGGGCTGTAATAAACAGTTCTGCGGGGCTACGATGCTAGTGTCAGCATGTAGATGGGTCTGGTGTGAAGCAACAGTCCTAGGTTCAGTTAAACCAAAGAAAAAACTGTGAGCATTACCAGAATCAGAGGGCTCAAAAACACAAAGGTTACTAGCGAGAGCAACCGGTGAATGATCTGACACACCAGGACAAAGCTGTCCAGTGTCTCCTCAGGTACAATCGAGCCCTCAGATGTGTTTACAAACATATCGCGATTAGATGAAATATCAGATCTGATGGCGCTGACTTTTCCCCTGAAGTGGTCTGCAAACTGCTCACAGAGTGAGTCTGTGGGGGTTATTTGGGAGCTGTTAAAATCAGGGTTAAATAAATGATCTATGGTGGAAAAGAGGACCTTGGGATTATTTTTGTTATTACTGATTATTTTGACGAAGTATGAATTTCTTGAGTTCCTTAATGTATTATTGTACATTTTAAGTTGCTCGCAAAATATTTGATGGTTGATATTATTTTTATTTTTCCTCCATCTCCTTTCTGCTGCCCTGCAATTTCTTTTGAGTTTTTTGACTTCTTCGTTTCTCCAGGGTGATGCATGTTTTACGTTAATCTTTTTGGTGGTGAGTGGAGCAACGGAGTCAAGGCTTTTCTTCAGTTTGCTGTTGAAATGATTAAAAATCAAATCGCAGGGTGCAGGTAAAATCACAGGGAGGCATTCGTCTAAAACCCTGGTAAAATTTGCAGCCACTTCAGAGGTTAGATAGCGCCTCCTCACAGTTCGCACCAAGGTCTCCTGCTGAATAAAACCAGTGATGTTAAAAAACACACAGTAGTGGTCAGAGACAGCCAAGTCAACAACAGAGAACACGCTGGTGGACAGCCCATGGGTGATGACCAGGTCCAGAGTGTGTCCTATGTTGTGAGTCGGCTGTGTGACGTGCTGGGTAAAATCCAAAAAGTGAAGAATATTTAAGAATTCTTTTGCTGCAGGGTCAGAAGGATTATCTATGTGCAGGTTAAAATCACCGGTTAAAATTATCATATTATATTTTGAATGTATGTTTGTTAAAAATTCTGAGAATTCCTTGATAAAAGCAGCGCAGTCTTTAGGTGGTCCATAAATTGTGACAGATAAAACTGGAGGGCTGCTGAAAACAATAGCATGGAATTCAAAAGTGGTAAAATGATCAAATAAAATTTGTTTGGAGGTGATTGTGTTGTTGGCCAAAGATGCAGTCCCACCACCTCTCTTAACACTTCTAATAGAAAAAAAGAAATTAAAATTTGGTGGGGAGGCCTCAGTGAGAACAACTCGTGCATCCGAACCCAGCCATGTTTCAGTTAAAAATAAACAGTCAAGTTTATTATCTAAGATTAAATCATTAATAATAAAAGACTTGTTCAACAGAGAGCGGACATTTAAAAGTGCCATACTGATTGAGACTGGTGGATTTTTGACAATAGAGTTGAATGGATGTTGATATTTTTGAAGAGGCCGGAGGTTATTAATGTTTTTGGAGTTACTGGATTTATGATAATTCTGTTGCTCTCTGTTTGTGATTATGACGGGTATTGTGTTGACTGTGGGAGAGAGAGGTCCGAGTCCAGAGTTTTGTGTATTACTGTTAAAAGTGGAACAAATATAGGAGCTGGGACCAGGGGAACATCAGTCAGTGGCAGACAGATCAGCAGGTAATGTCAATTTGGGGTAGTGACAGGGCGGTGTGCGGGAGTGCTGTATGCCAAATGCCAAATTGGCGGACAGCAAACGGCGTCCCCAGGCGTTGAGGTGGAGCCCGTCTGCCCCAAAAAAATGCCTCCTCTCCCAGTAGGCATCAAAATTGTTAATAAAACCCACGCCGTGGGAGACACAGGCGGAGGAAAGCCAGGTGTTAAGGCTGAGCAGCCGGCTGAAACGGCCTATCCCTCTGCCACAGGTGGGGGTGGGCCCGGAGATAAAAGCACTCACCTGCAACTGACCAAGGAGGCTGAAGAGTTGGAGGAAGTCCAACTTCAGCAGCTCAGATTGCTGTTTGGGGATGTCATTGGTGCCGAGTCTGGAACTACTGTCCATCATGTGTCATCCTTTTTATTTACCTCAAGAGTTTACATTGGTCATTATAAGTGCCGTTTATATTCCACCACAAGCGGACACGGTCACCGCCTTATGCGAGCTGCATGAGGCACTCACACAGCACCAGACACAACACCGGGACTTATTGTGACGAGGGACTTTAATAGTGCCAACCTCAAACGCACAGCACGGAACTTTCATCAACATATCACCTGCCCCACCAGGGGTGAAATGGACCACTGCTACACTATGGTCAAGGACGGCTACAAGGCACAATCTCGCCCTCTGCTTGGCAAATCCGATCATCACCACTGGAGCCCCCCAGGGGTGTGTTCTGAGCCCCCTGCTGTACTCTTTGTACACATATGACTGTGTGGCCACTACCAGCTCCATCAACATCATTAAGTTTGCTGACGACACCGTCGTTGTGGGCCTGATCTCTGACAACAATGAGACGGCCTACCTGAAGGAGATTAGGAATCTGGAGAATTGGTTCCAGAGGAAAAACCTCCTTCTAAACGTCAGTAAGACAAAGGAGTTGATAGTGGACTTCAGCACTAAGTAGGAGAGGAACTACGAGACCCCCGTCATCAACGAGTGCCCAGTGGAGAGAGTGGACAGCTTCAAATACCTCGGAGTTCACATCACGCAAGACCTGTCATGGTCCTGTCACATCAACACCGTGGTGAAAAAGGCCCGACAGCGTCTCTACCACCTCAGACGCTTGAGAGACAACCGACTGCCCTCCAAGGTGCTCAGGAACTTTTACTCGTGCACCATAGAGAGCATCCTCACGGGAAACATCTCAACCTAGTTCAGGAATAGCACCATGCAGGACAGACAAGCTCTACAGAGGGTTGTGCGATCAGCTGAGCGCACCATCCGCTCTGAGCTCCCTGACTTGCAGTCAATCTACAGCAGGCGGTGCTGGACCAAGGCCAGGAAGATCGTGAAGGACCTCAGCCATCCCAACAACGGACTGTTCTTTCTGTTGAGGTCAGGAAAGCGATTCTGCTCCCTGAAGACCAACACAGAGAGACTGAGGAGGGGCTTCTTCCCGCAGGCGATACGGTCTCTCAATCACACCACCACATAGTACTGACCCAATCATATAGTTCTTACACACACACTGGACATTCTGGACTGTGTTTACACTAATTCGATTAGATGCGTGGTCATCTAATAGAATCACTTCTGCTGGGTTCTGGCTGCCCTAAGCCTGGGCGCTGGGACAGGCACGGGAGGTGGCTGGACTCCAGTCACCCCCACCCGAGAAACAGGAACGGGTGTGGAGGTAGACTGGGTCGCAGCGGCCCTCCTCCTGGGAGCTAGTACAGGTGTGGGTGTAGGCTGACTGACAGGAGTGGAAATAATGACTGGGTGAGTGATACTGACAGAGACCGTAACGGATTTATCACAGACTGTTCTGGCCCTTCTGCCATCACCATTTACAGTCTTTAATTGAACAGTCTTCAGGGGTGTTGAAGTTCGGATATTGTCCTTAACAAATCCCAGCTCAGAGGGAGCAGAGCAGAAAAATTCTTCCCAGTCCACATAATCCTCCAGGAGGGAAACACCCCATGAATCAGAGATGAATCTATTATGTGTTTTAAGTGAAGAATCAAATGAGGAGGGTGTTGCTGAAAATAGTCCATTTTTTGGTGGCGTGTGCTTTAGTTTAGTGGTATTAAATTGCAAAAAAATCTGTGGTATTTCCAGTATCAAAAAAAGTACACAAAAGGTAACTTACCATTACCTACCCAAGGACCTTCTGCTGTATACTATGCCAAAAGTCAGTGTCTCTGATACCAATTATTTTATCACTACAGCTATTTTAATTCATTCCAATTCAATTTTTTTATATAGTGCCAAATCACAACAACAGTTGCCTCAGGGCGCTTTACATAGTGAGGTTGACCCTACAATAATATGTAAACCATGCCTAATACGCACTGTCACATGACCCATGTCAGCTGACTTAAGGTCCCTCTCCTGATTTGCTCCTTCCATGTTAAATGAAAACTGGCTGTGGAGGGATACTTCCGGGTTGGACTGCTGCTGTGGCTGTAAGCGTATGGCATTGAGAAAGGCATGGAAAACAAAGAGTTTTCTCTTCTCAGTTTGACAGTGAAATCGTATTACCTCAGTGGTAAGCGTCCTTGACCTCTGAAAAAGCAACCCATTGGTTGTCAGTAGCGGGTCGGTCGTTTCGACAGTAAAAATTACTTTGTTTGGCGGCGTTCCCACCACGAGCAGAACTCCAAAACAGCAAAAACTGTTGTTTTTGTTTTTAAATTCCGTTCTTTTGAATTCTTTTGCAGACAGGGAAAGACTGGACTCAGTGTGGTCAAAGCTCAAAAAATTATCTTTATTGTACATTTCCAGAAACGGAGAACTGTAGACACGAGCACGCTCCCACAGTTCTAAAAGCATTTCCAGCCAAAATACATATACATAGTTCTGCTATACGTCACACACAGACACACATAGTTTCTCTGCACTAAACTTCCTATTCTCTGCACAAGACGTTGTGAGATTATTCTGTTATCATATGTTACCTTATATATGTAATCAAAGTAGTTGAATTATGATAACAGCTGTAGGACATATATTATCCTTTAGTTTAGATGGTGTGCTGTGTATGTAGTTTAGTCTTCATTATACTCTTGAGTTAAAAGAACATAATCATTTTGTAGTTCATTAGATAAAGTGTGCATCACTCTGTATCCTTGATCGGCTGTGAATGTCTTACACTGTTTTCTTGACATGCTTTATTGTTGAATCATAAAAACAAGGTTGTAAGCGGAGACTTTGTGTCTAGGGCAGAAGAGATAGACCACATTCCATACCCCCACCTTACAGAGAGCAGAGGAGCAAGGAGCCGAGGTCATAACTTAAGGGAGAAAGAATGTGAATGTTTAGGCTTTTACGACTAGGTGGGGGCCGCTAGGAGCTATAAAAGGCTGTGAGATCTGCCGCCATTTTGATACATGCTGCTGACCCTCTGCAGACATCTCTCTCGTCTAGACGTTCTAATGCTCTTAAATGTTGAATTGTATGGAAATAAATGATTGTTGATTGAGCATTTATACACCGAGTATTGTCCTTCCTTCAGCCCAAATATTCAAAGAATTGGGAGATTTGCAACAACTTGGTGCCTGGTGACCCGGATCTTTGGTGTGCTGAGGAGGGGCAGATTTGGCCTTTGGTGAGATCGTGAGGCGAGGCGAACAGAGGGCCGGCCTAAAACAGAAAGGTAAGCACAGCCTGTTGTATTATAAATACCAAATGTGCATATTGGGCTTTCCAAATTAATCTGTTCGCTGAGTTACACGTATTTTCACATTAAATTTGTCGGTGTCTGGTTTTCGGCGCAAGATACTAACAACATAAGTTGAGGCTGAATTCCAGTGTGTTAGATAAACTGCTTCTACCGAGAAACTAATAATATACTACGTTGAGCTAGTTGCAGTTAAACTGCTTCTACCGAGAAACTAATAATACACTACGTTTAGCTAGTTGCAGCCCACTTTACCTTCCACATTTAACTTTGTCTAAGACTGGCTTCTGTAGCAATAATACATTAGAATCTCTTTTGGAGATGCGGCCATAAGTCCAGTACAGTGAATAGAGGTTTTGAAGTTGGTTTATGGTGTCGGTTGAGTCTTCGTTGATGCGGCCATGAAATTAGTATAGAATTAAGGAAAAGCAGATGCTGGCTTACGGTACGGTTAAGCGCTGGCAACGCCAAGAGCGAAATACGTCCGTAGGTTTTGGTTTATGATACGGCCATGTTCCGGTGATGCGGCCATGAGTGCAGTAGTGACAGGGTGCTGTTTTCAGCACATTGAATAGAGGTTTGACGGTGGTTTGTGGTGTCGGTTTTGAGCCTCGGGGATGTATGCATCACTTTTTACGATGCGACTTTGCCCCGTGGTGGCGGCCATAAGCACAGTAAAAGGGGTACCTGGGTGCGGTTGTGCTTTAAAAGGATTCTAACAGCTCAGAGGTTTCTGTGTGAATTTCCGCTGATTAGGGGGCGCTCTCTGTGGGTCTCACTGTGGGTGAAACGCGCTGTGTGTGTGAGGCGCGCTCTGGCTGTGTGTGAGGCACGCTCTGAGTGTGTTTCTGTGTGTGAAGTGTGAGCACAGTGACAGTGACAGTTGATGTGTTTGAATAGGAGGACACTAGAGCAAAGACACATTTTAGGATCAAAGGTTGATGCCTAGTGCACCTGTGGAAACTGATTTTGTTCATGGTGTGGCGACCCCCCTGTCTGTGGATTCGCAGGCAGGTCCAGCGGCGTCTGGGTGCCGAGGTGGTGACTTGGGAACTGAGGACTCCTGCATAGCTACAGAATAACACTGGAACAGCCGTGTAACCACGGGTTCACATTTATTCTGGACTAGAACATGACACATTTTGCGAACAAAGGTTGAGTCTAGATTAGTAAAGAAATATAAAAAAGGTTGAATTCCTCGTTTCAGTGGTTGAAATTGTTGTGTGCCTGTCCCCTGACGAGTGTGAAATTAAATAAAGAGGGAATTTGGAGCCACATAGAGAGACAGGCATAATTGGGTGTATTACTCTGTGGTGTAATAAAAAATAAAAATAAAAATAAAAAAGAGAGATAGTAAGAGGTGTGTAGTGGAGAATTATTGAGGAGTAGAGAGAGGAATGTGTTGGGAGACTGGCGTGCAGTTTACGCTGTCAAGGCAGGCGTGTTGCCTGCTGGTCTATTTAACAGTGATGAAAATGATATTAAATAAATCTCTTAGTGTGTTGATACAGGTGGCTACGGGCCTGGACCAACTGCCCCCACAAGCACAGCGGCCGAAGCAAAATTATAGTAATGGAAACCACACTCAGCAAGAATCAGCAGCTGTGGAAAAGACAGCAGCTAGGAAAGAATTAGAGGAGAAATTAAGAGAAGTTTTTAACACATAAAATTGGGGCGGTTGGGAAGGCGTCCGGAGCATCACAACAAAAAGGTGAAACAAAAACACACACAAGCAGAGAAATGTGAGAGAGAGGCACATGTTAGAGGAATGCCTTGTTTGAGAAAAAAAAGTTAAATTAACCCACCTACAAACGCACATACACGCAATGAAGAAACAGCTTACATTCATGAACACGTGAAGATTTTCCAACAAGGTTAAAGCAGCGAAACTTAACATACACCTGTTGTTAAATGATAAAGTTTATCCACTACTAACAAATAAACTCTCTGGGTTGCAGGACAACAACTTAACTTCAAAAAAAAAAAAAAAAGACACTGATCTGACCAACCAGTGATGACACGACAAATTTAGTGGTTAAAAGATTCAAATTGTGACATGTTTTCTGCTGATTGATTAATACAAGTGATTACTGAATGAAAGAAAATCCCTTTTTTGGGCTTTTAAACATGATCTTAAGAATTTTAACATGTACCTGTGTTGTCCTGTCAACTTGGTGGGTTATGAGTTGATTATATGGTGAGAAAAAACAAAAAAAGGGGGAGAGAAGGCTGACACAGGGCCTGGCCCCGTTGTTTCTCCCCTCTCTGAATAACACAGCCAACACAACATCATTTTCCTGTTCGTCCGTTTTTGTTTTGTTTTTGTTTTGTTTTTTCTCTTTATGTTTGATTGCAGGCTGCTTGGTCGGCCTGGAAAGCTGAGGCTGACCTGGACTCCTGCTCTCCCCTCTACCATCTTTGCTCACTCCTCTACCATCTTTGATGTGACCCTGACCAAATGCTACAGCAGCTGGACCCACAACAACAACCTGAAAATGTCAACAGTGCTGCAGGAAAACGATCTCATGCAGCGGAGACGGAGAGCGTTAAATCCAAGGCCCGTTTAACTACACGGGGGAGATTTCCAGACAGCTTCAGCTGACAGAGCTGTGACGAGACGCCCATTAAGCCCGGATGAAAAGTGAGGCCGAGCAAAAGAATGCTGACCTTAACAACTCTGCATTAAAACTGTGCAGGACAGTGACGGACCAACACTGATGATCGGGCAGCAAAAAGGGCGTGCCAGAGACAAAAGGAGCAACTGAGGTCAGGAGGCACCTCAGAATGGACAAAAGCACCAGAAGAAAATAAGCTGAAGGCACAGGTGTCGGGGCTCAGCCAGGAGCTGACCTCTGAGAAGAGCCGAACAGCAGAGCTGCAGAAGGCCATGGAGCAAAGCAAGGGAAACATCAATGGACTTCAATCTGACTTGTACGGAAAAGACTGAGTTTTCTGCCCTCAGTAAGAGCTCAAGGCATCAGAGCAGAAACTGAGCATGGCTCAGGAGGAGCTGGCTGCTAATCGAACCCATCAGTCAGGCTTGGAGTCCCAGACACAGGACTTGAAATCAGGCCGGAGCTTGCTGGAGCAGGAGGTCGCCAAACCTGACGAAAAAGCTCCAACAGCAGGAGCAAGCCCTGAAGGAGCTACAGAAGCAAAAGGGTCAAGTTAAGGAGGAGCTGAACAAGGAGAAGATGCAGGACACTGGAGAAAAGGACTGCCTCATTTGGGGCCAGAACCAGTATGGACAGAACTTTGAGCAGCAGCACCAATGGATGCAAACAGACTGAAATGGAGGAGAGCAGGACCCCAGGGCACGCTTCAGGCCGTGGTTTACCCAGAACACCACAACAGGAAAGTGATGAACACAAACACACACAAACACACACATCTGCATACACTGACTCAGAATGAAGAGAAACACACATATGAACACATATGCACCCGTTGATTGATTGAGAACTGACACACACACACATGCGCTGAGTCAATTCACTGAGAAATGACACACACACATGCCACAAATCGAAATGCTGATTCAATTCACTGAGAAGTGATCCACACACACACACATGCACACGCTTGTGCAATGAAGAATGCTTTACTAACAAATGCTTATACTGATACGCAAAATGCTGCACACAAACATCCAAATACAGAATCTGTTACAACAACAAGAACCCATTGATTGTTTATTGGTTAAATACGTTTCATGTCACCCAGAGGGCATTTGTGTAGATTTAGGGGACAAGGTCTAAGGCAGTTTGGTTATGAAAACAATGTCTGTGCGTGATGTCTGTTTTGGCTCACGGCCTCGACTGAATTGTTTACTGTGCTTCACACAGCCTGATAAGGAGCAGTGGTACAGAGTGAAAATGATGAATTAACGGTGTGAGTTTTATTTCGGAGCGCCACATTTTTGTGATTGAGATTTAATTGAAGGAGGAACACACTGAAAAAAAGAAAAAAAAAGAGAAAAGGGACCAGCCCTTGGATTTACGTAAGCATCTCGCGTGTATTTAACACAATTGCCTCAGGCTTTAAAGATCTGTACGAAATTCTGGTTTCCAGTGTGAGAGAAAAAGTCATGCAGTTATTAGAGCTAGGTTAATTGATGATTCTAAATTATCCATGAATGTAAGTGTAAATGGTTATTTGTTTCTATCTGATAGACTGGTCGGTTGTCTGGGGTGTACCCTGCCTGATAACCTATCACTTCAGGGTTATTTCCCAGCCCTGCTGCAACCAGGATAAAGATAGGAGGATGGTAGTTGTTGTAGACCCCTTCAATTTTTATGGTAACCAGGATCTAGACTTTGTTGAACCGCATGCAATATGAAGACAACATGTAGTATTTAAGTGACCAAGTAGTATTTGGATAAAAGTTATTTCATTTCATTTATTTATTTATTTCACACTTGGTACAACAGATCAAACAAACCAACCACACTTTCTATCAATAAAGCACTCCAACCATGTGTGAAAAGGAGCAGGAAGAAGAAAATATTCTTATTAAACCCTGCCCCCTATCTACATTCCAACTTATATTACAAATGGACACCAAAAATCAGGGAACAAACTAATATTAACATTTATCTCCGGTCCTAACCCAAACCAAACAACAAATTTACAATCCGAATATACCACTCCACATACTAACAAGGAGAAAAATAAAATTAAAATAAATAAAACAAAAAATTATAATGGATCCATTTTCAATGAACTCCAATTTCATTCGCATTCTTCATATTGAGTTATCGTTTTAAGCATGTAACACTTTTTAAAACAATGTAAACTTATGCAATTCTTTAAATTATAATGAAGAGGATAAAGGTTACTGAATAGTGTTGAAATAAACTGACAGAATTGTGAAGGATTAAAATATTCCAGGAGCTCAACTTACTCCATCTGAACATGTTTCAGTCGTGTTTTATGAACACAAAATGCACAGGTTTACTGAATATGAAAAGGTTGTGTTGATTTAACGCAGTTGTTTAAGTTTCTGCCAAAGCAAAACATTTGTGTGCAACCAGTGTCCACTATTGAATCAAGTAAATCCAACATGTTTTTTATTTTTCTATTTTTTTTTTAGTGCAAAAAGGAGTTACGGTACCTGTATTCCTACACAATATTGTCCCGGGAGGGAGAAAAACTTTCTGGTGAAGTTTTGGTTGATTTTTGGGTTTTGCTTAACACTTGGTTTATTTTATTAGTGAGGTTTGGATTGTTTTCTTTCTCTAAGAGAGAGGTTTTATGCTTGGACATGTTTGCAATGGGCCCCAGTATTTGTTATTATATGAGTATTTTATTGGTTAGGTTTGTTTTTGCTTTTGTTACAGTGCACTGAGATAAGAACATCTGAGAGGTGTAATCCACCGGTGGTGATATTTTGGTATTTTGTGAGTTCCTGATTTAACAAATCAGCTCTTTAATCCAGGCCTGAGAGATTGGACTTTAAAGTGCTATAAAATATTCTTACTGGAAACAGTCGCAAAGTGTTTTTCTCCATGATTATAATGGGCTTGGGAGAAATTCACTTATATGGGACATTGATCACATGAGAAGTCCTGAGCCTAAAAGGATTGCAGCGAGTCAATCCAGTCAAAAAAACAAGGAACTGTTTTCCTTTAAAATGATGACGTCACCCCTTCCTCTTCACCCTCTACACCACAGACTTCAGCCACTGCACAGAGACATGCCATCTTCAGAAGTTTTCTGATGACTCTGCGGTGGTTGGATGCATCAGCAGGGATGATGAGACAGAGTACCGGGCTGTGGTCGACTCCTTTGTCACGTGGTGTGAGCAGAATCATCTGCAGCTCAACGTGGCAAAGACCAAGGAACTGATCGTGGACTTCAGGAAGACCAGGAAACACTTGACCCCTGTTTCAATTCAGGGGGTCAGTGTTGACATTGTGGAGGACTATAAATACCTTGGAGTACACATTGACAAT
Source organism: Aulonocara stuartgranti (assembly GCF_965226115.1). Classification (NCBI taxonomy): domain Eukaryota; kingdom Metazoa; phylum Chordata; class Actinopteri; order Cichliformes; family Cichlidae; genus Aulonocara; species Aulonocara stuartgranti. Next base: position 35,522,474 of record NC_138946.1, read on the forward strand.
AAACTGGACTGGGCTAAAAACACCACAGCACTTTACAGGAAGGGCCAGAGTCGTCTCTATTTTTTGAGGCGACTGAGGTCCTTCAACATCTGCCAGAAAATGCTGAGGATTTTCTATGAGTCTGTTGTGGCCAGTGCGATCCTCTATGCTGTTGCATGCTGGGGGAGCAGGCTGAGGGTTGCAGATGCCAACAGACTTAATAAACTAATCCGTAAGGCCAGCAATGTTGTGGGGATGGAGCTGGACTCCCTCAAGGTGGTGTCGGAGAGGCGGATGCTGTCCAAGATAAAGACAATGTTGGATAACACCTCCCACCCACTCCATGACATGCTGGTCAGTCACAGGAGCACGTTCAGTGAGAGACTGAGATTACCGAAAAGCACCACTGAACGACACAGGAAATCATTCCTGCCTGTGGCCATCTCCCTGTACAACGCATCCACTTAACACACTGGTTACTGCTACAACTACACATGTTTCTTTTCCAACTATTTATTTATGAGTGACTTATGTATGTATGTATGTATATATATGTATATATTGTACTATTCTTAGTTAGTGTATTGTCTGTCTTGTCTTAATGTTGGTTTAAAATGGAGCACTGTAACAAAAAATAATTTCCCCCAGGGATCAATAAAGTATTCTGATTCTGATTCTGATCTTGCTGGTGATGGATGCTCGAATAGGTTGCGCGTGAGACTCCATTATCAGCAATATCTGGTATGAATGTATGTGAAAGTATGCATGTGACTGGACTGTGATGGACTGACGACTAAAAGTTTAACTGACTTGATACTGAGACAGAAACTGTACCGACTTTAGGATTAGTGAATGTCCACAAACAATTCACCCAGCCTGTAGAAGAAGGGTGGAGGTTTTGTCTTGCTTTGTTTTGTTTTTGCAAGAACAGAAGGATGACAGAGACTAAAGGGGGAGGCTGTAGCTTCACATGAGTGTGAACTGCAGACTTAACCCTTTGGTTGCTGATTTTGAGTTACTGATGTTTGCATTAAGAAAATTGTGTTTTAGTAGTGTTTCGATTAATGTATCACATTATATTGTTATTGTTGGGAATGTTAAATGCTAAAGTGAAGAAAAGGTTTGATTTCACTCATGACTGAACATGTTATTATTAACCATAGCGGGCCACTGTAAAGAGTCAATTAACTTTTATAGAGGTAAAAAAAAGCCAAAAAACCCTCTATTGAGGTCTATGAATAACAGGGGAATGATAGACTTGTCACACTCAAAATGGAGCTATGTAATGATAAACACTGGTCCCCGTCTTTTAGGTCCTTTCATTGAAATAGTCAATAATTCAGAAAGGTAGAGATATAACCGACAGGGGCGTGTGATAGGAGGTGGTGCTGCACAAGAACAAGTGCAAAATAAAGAAAAATATTGTGTTTAGCTTTGAGAAATTCAAATTAAAATGTACCATTACACTCAGAGGATCGATATGAAATTCGATATATGCTAATTTTGTATGAAGTACATGACTGATAACTAGGGATGGGTATTGATGAGATTTTAACGATTCCGATTCCATTTTCGATTCTGTTTAACGATTCGATTCTTTATCGATTCTCTTATTGATTCTTATTTTTAAAAAAGGAGGACACTAAAGTCGATTAGCTTAGAACATTGTTTTATATCTTCTCTTTGAACAAGATAGAAATTTAGGAGTAACATGGCCTTACAAACCCAACAGTGAAATCTTAAGAGATCCACAGCCTACGGCTCTTCAATGGGGTGTCACAGGGTCCCCAGGAAGAAAAATTGTAAATGTAAAATAATAAAATAAATATTCTCCTCTAGCAATAACAAAGGGTAACAAAAATTATTCTGTAGCAATTACACAAGAATATCCAGTAATGTCCTGCCTACAATTAAACACATTCACTTACCAAAGTGAAATCGGGGGCATCTGCTGTGGCAAATGGGTGCAAGCCTTTGACCACAAACTTAGTCACTGCTCGGTGACATTCGTCTATCCTGACCTGAAAGGAGACACTACCGGTAGACTGCAGCGAGAACTGCCATCATCTGAGCCAGACTCTGTCTGTGTCTCTCATCATGGTCACCTAAATGCACAGTAATGGTAGGTTTTGTAATAAGGCAGATCACACTAATATAATATGCACTGTTAGTTGATTATTTATCTGCCGCATTAACGGGAGAGGACGTGCAAACATTACCACTGCTGCTGGGTTGAGATTCACGAGTCCGGAGTGGAATTAAAAACACAACATTGATTTAAGGTCATCGCGTGTTTTGTGAGCAAATGCTTTTGCATATTTGTAGTGTTTCCTCCCTTAAATGAAATATCTACTTTGCAAGTATTCCAAGTTGCCCTGTTGTCATCCGTTCTCGTAAAGTGTAACCAAACTTTTGAGCATTTGAGCTGCTTAGGTACCGTGTTTCCTGCCAGGTAAGCGACGCTCCGCAACGTGGTGACGTCATTCGGGGCGACTGGAATCGATAAGGGGATCGTTTGCAAAAATTGCAAACAATTCCAAGGAATTGAAACAGTGGGAACCGGTTCTCAACAAGAACCGGGTTTCGATACCCATCCCTACTGATAACTGTTCTGTCCTGAGCTTTTGTTTTTACAGCACCCACTTGACCACACCAACAGTTTCTCGCCACCAAAAGGGGGTACTTGCAAAGAGGGAGGAATATCATCAAAACTGGGAAAGGTAAGCCCCGAAGGGGGTGATAACACCATAACTTTCACTTATGGTCAAATTCTCAAAATTTGACCCCAAACTTGAAAAATTCTTCAAACATTTAGAGACAGAGTGGAGTTTTAGATAAATATAATGTGCCAAACCACATGCGGATGGAGCATTGGAATCGATAAGATGGTGAAACAACATGCAGGAAAAATATTGACCATGTTGATTATGTTTATTCCAGTGTGCAGAGCAAGGTTATTATCGTTAACGAAAACTAACGAAATAACGAAAACTAGAAGTGAAAAAACATTTTCGTTAACGGAAATAAAAACAAAAACAAAAAAGGAAAACTAACTAAAACTGTAATGAGTGTTCACAAAACTAAAATTAACTGAATTTATAGCAAAAATGTGTTTAGTTTTCATTGATGTGTGCGTGTCATACAATAGTCAATGGTGAAAATGAAGTTTAGTTTCCAGATTTTTTCTTGCTGTCTCATTATGCCAGCAGGTGGCAGTACGTTAGTCGAGTGTTGCCTGTGTTGCTGCTCTGTCCACGTGCAGAATCATGTCAGGAAACGTCGGGAGAAAGCGCCAGAGTCCAATTTGGGATTACTTTGAATATGACTGTGTTTTGGATAAAGCAAGTGTCTTGTAGTGGAAAGAGACAAATTATGAGGGACATTTATAAAAGGAAAAATCCCACAAACCTTAAAGTGCACTTGAAAAGCTCACACAAGAAGGCTAACCTAGCTTGCCTTGAGAAGGTAAGGGAGCACACTCAACCCTCATCCCCAGAAAACAGAAGCTAACCCCAGGCAAGGCAGCGTGATGCATCCCGAGACAACAGGACAGGGACATCTACATAACTGTGTGAGTCAATTGCCTTCATAAAAGTTTATCAATTCTCTTGAACCAAAATTACGAACACCCAGTGCTGCAAGAGTTAATAGTCTCAATACCCAAGGATAAGCAGAAGAGCATGACTGATATGATGAAACTGGGATTTTGTTACACTTAATTATTGCAAACACAACCAAAACTAAACTGAAACTAATCAAAACTAGACTAAACTGAAACTAAGGATTTTCAAAAAATAAAAACTAAACTAAACTAGCAAACAATTGGTAAAAACTAATTAAAACGGATATAAAATTGAAAATCTGGAGTCAAAACTAAATAAAAATAAAAACTAATAAAAATTGCAAAACTATTAAAACCCTGGTGCAGGGATTGGCTAATCTGACCAGGAAATGTTATACAATGGATTGTCGGAACAGTCAGCGTTAAAGTCACCTTTGACAGTCCAGACTAAGATGTCTGGACATCGCCATGTTGGACATCTTCAGGGCGGAAAAGGGTTGGTGTGACCAAGGTGTGGTTTGGCTTGTGGTATGTATATTTCAAGATGATATGGCTCTGGATGGACCAGTTACCAGGGCATGAAAGGAGGACAGACTCATTAAATGAGGAGAAGGAAATTTCTGGGATTGGAAATCCTCTGGGTGAGTGATTGACTAAAAGCATGCATAAAATAAAAGCTATTTTTTGTTATTGATTGGTAATAGATTGATAATTGGCCACATTTACAGTTGTATTGACTTGTTGTGGACGCAGTCTACTTCATGTTTAAGCACTCTAATTAACAGATTGAACATAGTGACATTAAAGGAAGAGTATGCAGCGCCACCCTGTCAGATGCCAGTGACGGTGGGGCTCAGTGATGAATCAGGTGAGCTGGATTCATGGTTGAATCAAAACAAAGTTTCCCCTGCTGTGGTCAGTGAGGGAAAAACAGGGGGAAATATAATTTAAAAGAGGCATTTATAAACGTTTATGTGTCAAGTTTGTAAATAGGATAAAAAGGGGGTGTTTTACTGTTATTTTAGCATCAGCATTATTATTGCATCAGAATCATATAACAAGCATTGCATTAATCATTTATTGAAGCTTTTGACATTGTACTAACATTTGTGTTCCAGTGATTGTTATAACCTCTGATTAATCTTCTATTTACAGGTGTCAGGATAATCATATGATCTTTCATTGCAGGTGTAACCATGATCATCTTTACACATATTGCAGTTTGTTGCTCATTATAGAGTTGTGCTCAAGTTAATAAGGGTTAAAAGCTACAGTCAGTGCGATGTTTGGCTGATCTATGGAGTGGAGTGACTTCGAGCATAGAAGGCCGCACGCGCTTACATAACACTGATATCATGCTTTTCTTTGTGATCTTTTATTCAGTTATATCTTTTGCTAAGTTTTAAGTAGTGGCAGTTAATTAAACAACATTCATTTAATATTACATACCTGATTCAGAGCATTACTCATAGATCAACTTAACAATCTGCAAAACCTTGTAGCTGCAATATTGTGTCTCCATAAGGGACAGTTGGCTCCAGGAGATAAGTGGGAGTCAGTGCCTGTCCTCGAGGAGGAGAGAATGTTCCTTTGCTGTGTCAAAAGTAGTCAACAAGTTCATATTCAAGTGAAGTTCATATTATTACAGGTTTTGTTTCTTGGCAATTCTGCGGACGCAGGCTCTGGGCGGAGCCAGAAGTTGAACAGATCTAACATGACAATTAAATTGATTTCATTCCCTAACACAGGCTGACAGGACTGGAGCAACGACACTGGATAGGAGAAGGTCTCATACTTCCTAAGATATGAGGTCACTAACCTTTTCTTTTAATTTTCTAGCTCCGTTGATTTGACACATGGGAATGTGTCAAAAAAAGGGGGGGGGGGGGGGGGAGTTGAGTTTTAACATCAAACAAGGATTATATGAACATTTTTATGACTTCATTTGTGTTTTAATAACTTAGGTATGGTAAAACTTACGTTAATAGTGACCCAGAAGGTTTCTGGACTTTTTTAGAGAATCAGTGAGAAGCATAAATCATTTCCATGTTTAAGCATTAATCATTAAAATGAACTGAATAGAGTTTAGAAGATAAAATGCCTGTGTTCATGAGAAGCTGAGTACCACACTGGAGAGGAAACCGTGGGACGGTAGGCGGAAGCAAACACATGATTTTTGTGAAAACGGGGGGCAAATGTTAGAGTTAAAAATGGCTAATTTGTTTTTGATGTCTTTTGTTAAAATGAGTGGTTTTAATAATTTTCAGACCCACCTTGCGAATGTGCTTATAATGAGTTGGCACTTGGTCTTTTGAAGGTCATAAGCTTCGTTCGGCGTGATGGTCCGGACTGATAAAGTGTAGGAAATGCCTTGAGTGCAGAGGGCTAAATGCAAACACGCTTACACACACATAGGATATGATTAGAATAAGTCCCTGGGACATTCTGAATATTCTAAACCAATTCTGAATCACTAGAAGGTCAGTAGATAACAACATTAGATTATTAGAGCTAGGAAGAGAGGTGTTTTGGTTTTCTGTCTCTTACAGAGAAAGGAACAGACACCAGACGAGGTCACAGATATACGGGGATCCTTCGCAGCAGAGACAGACACAGTGACTGCCGAGACACCAACTGGGTTCAAGTGTCATAGCATTTTGGGCTCCGATTAGTCACCTCAAAGGATGGATCCCATAAACACAGCGATAACCATGAAGGGGTTGGCGGAAATCCAGGAACACCAGACCAATGAGGTTCGAGAGGCTCTTGGGGAAAAGGGGGACACGTTCCTGTTCCTTTTTCTGGGGGATACACAGGATACACAGGACCCGAGGATACACAGATCGTTGTTTGAAATCGGGGCAGAATAATCCCCTGATCTGTGCAACGACTGAAGGGTTGTCTAACCCCTGAGGTTGAAGAAAGAAGAGCAGAGGATCACCCAACTGGACGACACTGGTAGCTGCAGCGATAAAATAAAGGCTAAAAGTTCCTTGGACAGAGGTTCTAGTCTGAGTACGTCTGAAGGGTATAAGGTAGCACCAAAATAAAGCTGTGGGAGAACTGGGGAGTGTCATCTGTTCCTGCTATTGTTGTAATAATAGTTTTTCTTGCATCTGAACTGCGCAAACACAGAGGTCATCTCACATATGGTTCGCCCAACAGGGGGACAAAGGGCCTCAGGGGGAAGAAGAAATGAACCCGGCCACACTGGATTACAGGGTGTAGGTGAGCTCTTTATTCTAAAGAGCTCAACAGGGGGAGTGTGGGATTATAATATTATTTTATGCCATGTTAGACACTTAATTAAAGATTGTGAATTATTATGTAGTTTTAGTTTGCATTATTCTCCTGAATTAAAAGAAGGTGATAACTATTGCATTTGTTAAACTGATTTGCATCACATTAGACTGCTGATTTATTGTGAATGAATGATATTGTTTTATGATGCATTATACTGCTGAGTTATAAGGAAACCTTTTCGCAGAAAGTCATCGCCTTATTTGTCTGATTAGAAGAGAACAGAACATGCTGGAGTTTTCTGCCCCATCTCAGCAGGAGCAGATAAACAGGGAGCCAAGGTTGTAGCTTACACGCTGTGTGAGAGAAAGAATGTGAATGTTTAGGCTTTTATGATAAGGTGGGGGCCACTAGAGGCTATAAGAGTTTGATCAATGCTCCACCATTTTGAGATCTGATGCTGTCTGCGTACGGTGTCCATCTCCCAGGCGTGTGATCATTAAAATCATTGTTTGACTCAACCCGGCCGGACCAGTGTTGTTATTTTGGTTTTTCCTCTTGTATCCACCCCCAATATTCAACACGTTCTCACTCCCAACTCGTCAAACGTGTGACGCCATGCCAAGTCATTCTATAAATGCTGTCCGTTTAAATGGTCTTACCTGTACACACTGCATATCCACCGGATTTCAGCCAGAGTGGATTCTGGAGTCTTCCCACGCTCCTGTTAGTGATCCTCCATCTGGATGGATGAGAACAACCTTCTGAACAATCTAGCAGGAGGTGGCCCATATCTATGGGACTGATTTGTGCTAATAACGCCCATTGTATGGACTGATAACAGCCGAAGCGGGTGAATAAAGTCACCCAGTAGCTAGCTGTGCCATTACCCAGCATACATCACTCCCTCCATAAATGCAATAAACGATACAAAAGTATCGTTCTACCTGTTTTTCAGGTAGTTGTTTACATTATATAATTTATTGTGTTCTGTATACGTCACTACAATGTGATTTGGAAAATGTCTAAATATACCGACAACAGGCACTTCCGCGGTAATCTCTTCAATCGGAGGACCCTTCACGTCAATTCCCGACGCGAGGGGGGTACCCTGCACGTCCATAAGTGAAGCAGAGGGAGCCTGACCATGCGTCACACGTTTGACGAGTTGGGAGTGAGAACGTGTTGCAATATTTGAATCCGTAACACTGCGTACGGTGTTCATCTCCCACGCGTGTGATCATTAAAATCATCGTTTGACTCAACCCGGCCGGACCAGTGTTGTTATTTTGGTTTTTCCTCTTGTATCCATCACCAATATTTGAATCCGTAACACTATCTAAACGAAACACCCAGCGTACATCATTAGACATACACACACAATTATCGGCACACTAAGGTTTGTCACATGGAATATAGATGGAGCTGGCAACAGAGAAAAGAGGTTAAAGATATTTAAACAGCTTAAAAAACTACAGGCAGATGTTGTTTTATTACAAGAGACTCACAGGCCTGTCACAGGTTTAAACTAACGTAAAACACCTGAGTTTCCTACTGTGTTTGCAGCCTGTTTTAATGCTAGACAAAGGGGAGTAGCAATTTTAATACATGAAAATCTTAATTTTACAGTACTCGATAGTTACAGGTCCAGAGGGTAGATTCCTAATTATTAAATTATCAATATTTAACAAAAACCTATGTATTGTAAGTACACTCAACAAAAATATAAACGCAACACCTTTGTTACTGCTCCCATTCCCCATGGGATGGACGTAGAGACCTAAAATTCATTCCAGATACACAATATAACCATCCCTCCCAAACAGTGGTCACAAATCAGTCCAAATGTGTGGTAGTGGGCACATCTGCCATATTGAGCTAATCCATCCCACCTCACAGGTGTGCCACACCAGGATGCTGATCTGACATCATGAGTAGTGCACAGGTGTACCTCAGACTGCCCACAACAAAAGGCCACCCTGGAATGTGCAGTTTTGTCTCACAGCAAAATGCCACAGATGCCACAAGCAATGAGGGAGCGTGCAACTGGCATGCTGACAGCAGGAATGTCAACCAGATCTGTCGCCCGTGCATTGAATGTTCATTTCTCAACCATAAGCCGTCTCCACAGGCGTTTCAGAGAATATGGCAGCACATCCAACCGGCCTCACAACCGCAGACCTCGTGTAACCACACCAGCCCAGGACCTCCACATCCAGCAGGTTCACCTCCAAGATCGTCTGAGACCAGCCACCCTGACAGCTGCTGGAACAATTGGTTTGCACAACCAAACAATTTCTGCAAAAACTGTCAGAAACCATCTCAGGGATGCTTAACTGCATGCCCGTCGTCCTCATCGGGGTCTTGACCTGACTCCAGCTCATCGCCGTAACAGACTTGTGTGGGCAAATGCTCACATTCGATGGCGTCTGGCACGTTGGAGAGGTGTGCGCTTCACCACGGATGAATCATGGTTCACATTGTTCAGGGCAGATGGCAGCTGAGAATGTCCCAGTTCTTGCATGGCCAGCATACTCACCGGACATGTCACCCATTGAGCATGTTCGGGATGTGCTTGACCAGCGTATACGACAGCGTGTACCAGTTCCCATGAATATCCAACAACCTTGCACAGCCATTGAAGTGGAGTGGACCAACATTCCACAGGCCACAATTGACAATCTGATAGACTCCATGCGACGATGTGTTGCACTGCATGAGGCAAATGGTGGTCACACCAGATACTGACCGGTTCTGGGTCCCCAGACCCCCAATAGCGCAAAAAACTGCACATTCCAGGGTGGCCTTTTGTTGTGGGCAGTCTGAGGTACACCTGTGCACTACTCATGATGTCAGATCAGCATCCTGATGTGGCACACCTGTGAGGTGGGATGGATTATCTCAATATGGCAGATGTGCCCACTACCACACATTTGGACTGATTTGTGACCACTGTTTGGGAGGGATGGTTATATTGTGTATCTGGAATGAATTTTAGGTCTCTACGTCCATCCCATGGGGAATGGGAGCAGTAACAAAGGTGTTGCGTTTATATTTTTGTTGAGTGTATATATGGTCCAAATGTTGATGATACCTCATTCTTCCACATATTTTTTTAGTGCACTCTCTGAACATCTTGATTGCACATGTCTGTGAACGTTCTCAGTCATCCAGGTCATCGTAGTCAAAGGAGCTTGCAAAGAAAAGCGTCTGGACTTCTTTAAGTTGCTTGAAGACGTTTCATCTCTCATCCGAGAAGCTTCTTCAGTTCTAAGGTTCAATGGTGGGGAGTCCCAGATTTAAACCCAGCGGGAGTATCCCCCCACAGAGGGACAAAAGGACCCCCTGATGATCCTCTAATCGCCTGAGCCAAGGTGTGAAAGTGGGTGTGGGTCCCAATCAGCCAGAGTTTCGGGTGGGCTCATTGTGAAACCTGGCCCCACCTTATCATGCGAATTCCTGAGGTCAAATGGCCCAGGATGTGAGTGGGCGTTCAGGCATCTGGGGAGGGAACTCAAAACTGGATTATAGATGGCAGACAGTTGGTGTCGTAAACCACCACCTCTGTTCAAAGATGGTCGCTCACAGTGGACATAAATGGCTTCTTTCACTCCTCTTTCAAACCATCTGTCCTCTCTGTCCAAAATGTGAACATTGGCATCCTCGAAAGAGTGTCCTTTATCCTTAAGATTCAGATGGACTGCTGAGTCTTGTCCTGTGGAGGTGGCTCTTCTATGTTGTGCCATACGCTTGTGAAGTGGCTGTTTTGGAAGTTCAGTTAACGCTAGAAATGTGTTTTGGAGTTTGTACATGCTTTAGAATTTGTACGTGCTTTGTCTCTAGGGTCCACCGCATATATTTATATAAACGTATATAAATAAAACCACTTTTTTTTACATTAGTAATTCCTTTTGTGCATAATTTTATATTATTTTTAATAATAAATTAATTAAAGCAACAAAACAACCTGAAGAGCCGGTTTGGAGCCAAAAGAGCTCTTTTTAGTGAGCCGAGCCGAAAGAGCCGGATCTCTAAAAAGAGCCAGAAATCCCATCACTACAGTGTAGAGTTAGAGACATATCTTGGAGAGGCCGCATTTTTACGAGAAGACAAACCACTACAATACTGGATGATTAATAAAGTGCGGTTCACAAACCTGGCTAAACTGGCAGACAGATACCTTTCAGCGCCGTGCACAAGTGTTGATAGTGAAAGGTTGTTCAGCTCAGTGTCACACATTGTGAATGAAAGCAGAAACAGGCTCACAGGTGATCATGCAGAGATGAGTCTTTTTATCAAAAAGAACCTGCCTCTCACTTTCCCCAAAACAGCTTAGTTCAGATGTCACACCATTGGTTGCTGGGTGACGTGTTTTTGTTTGATTAAAATGTGGACACTCTGCAATAGGTGGTTCATTAATGTTATCAGAATATGAAAGCTGTAGACATTGCCAAAGAGTTCACTGTTATTTTGTTTGGATATAATATGGATATTCTGCAATAATTTAACAAAGTGTTTATTTTATTCTGCAAACCAATTTTTATTCATTTTATTCTGAACAGAAGTGTTTAATTTCAGTTTGAAAGCTGGAGAAAGTCCCAAATAGTTGTTATTTTTTATTATTATTACAACGTGGATTTTATTGTATCGGTTTAAAAAAAAAATGATATCGTTGCATCCCTAATCTCATGTATAACCTGGTCTTCATGGCATACATGCATATTCCCTGATGAAGTGATGACAAAAAACCGAGCCATGAGTATCAAAATGTTCGTAAATCACACCAACATAACCCAGTCAATTATTTGGGCCAAGATAAGAGGAGGACATTATTCAGAGCACTGTTGAGCCAGCTATCCCTTTAACGTTTACTAGTAATGACTTCATGAATTTCTTCACAAATAAGATTTTTAACCATTAGAGAAAAAAATGACTGATAATCATCTCACAGATGTAACATTTTCTACAGCTACTTTTAGTAACACCGATGTTAATTTAGACTCTTTCTCCAAGTGATCTTCTGAGTTAATTTCAGCAATTACTTCCTCCAAACCATCATGTCTTTTAGCCCCCAGCATTCAAGACTGCTCAAAAAGGTGTCACAATCAGCAGGGCTGGCTGTGTGTAGAGTGAAGGGTGGACCCAAATGTAGACTGAAACAAAATGTGAAACATGACTTGAATAACAGAAACCGAGCCATTTATTGAGGCTGGCAAAATAACTGTAAACAAAAGGCAAAATGCAAGGCTAACAATAAACTAAACTGGGTGAGCTAAATTAACTTAAAAACCTACAACAGGAACATCGACTTGACATGAGGAGATTTGACATGAGGAAACTTGACGCAACTTCTTGGCTTGCAAACAAAGCAGACGATCTGACAATGACACACTGAAAACACAGGATTTAAATACACAGGAGGTGATTATGGGAAGTGGGAACACATGAAGGAACAGCTGACTGACATGAACCTAATGACAGGACAGGGGAAGTGAAACTAAATACAATGAACAAAGAACACACGACTCCTTCAAAATAAAACAGGAAACACTGAAACTAGACATGACAACACAAGCTTAACAGACCTAACACGTGATGAATGATACAAGAACTCAAACATAGAAACCAAGGAAACAATAAATAATAACTGCCTTTCCTTAACTAAAGCTAAATAGGAATGACATAAACGAATCACATTTCTAAAATGAGACAAATACAAAATGAACTCAGAGCGCTGGGTCAGAGACCCAGCCTGTGACAAAAGGTCCTGCCATTAATTAATGCTTCAACCGTAGATATGGTCAAACTATCTCTAATTATCAGCTATGTTCCACAAGCCTTCCAGCTGGCAGTATTTAACCGTCCAGTTGTGTTCACCCCATCCGCCTTACTTTAGTGTTCCTGGTCAAAATTGACAGGTCTGTTTTTATATGTGCAATGAAAGATAAATACTGGTCAAGAAGGACTCCAGGGTTCCAGACACCACAGTGTTACTGGGGGCCAAGTTAATGCCATTGATAGTAAGAATCTGCTTAGGTACCATATTGCTAAAATTTTCAGGGCCGAGTACAATAACCTCAGTCTTATCTGAATTTAGAAGCAGAAAGTTCGAGTTCATCCATGCCTTTATGTTTTTAAAACATTCCTACAGTTTAACTAATTGGTGTGTGTTATCTGGCTTCATGGATAGATAAAGCTGGGTGGCATCTGCATAGAAGTGAAAATGTATGCTATGCCTTCTGAGCATACTGCCTAAGGGAAGCATGTATAGTGTAAACAGAATTGGTCCTAGCACTGAATCCTGTGGAACTCCCTAATTAACCTTAGTGTGTAGAGGACTCTCCATTTATAAGAACAATTTGGAGTCTTAGAAGATCATTTGTGACCTTTACTAAAGCTGTTTCTGTGCTGTGATGGGCTCTCAAACCTGATTGAAAGTCTTCAAATAAGCCATTCCTCTGCAGATGATCTGTTAGCGGTTTGACAATTCTTTCAAGAATTGTTGAAATAAAAGGAAGGTTAGAGATTGGCCTATAATTTGCTAAGACAGCTGGGTCAAGACATGATTTAAGAGCCATATATTTTATGAGGTGGGACTCATTGTGAAAGTTTGAGAACCACTGATCTAGAGAGTGATTAATGTGTTTGGGGGATTCTTTTACATTTTGAGAGAAGATAATTGAGTCTAGTAACAAATTAAATGCTGTGGTGAGGGTGCCATTTGTAGCATCTACAGTGGGGCAAAAAAGTATTTAGTCAGCCACCGATTGTGCAAGTTCCCCCACTTAAAATCATGACAGAGGTCAGTAATTTGCACCAGAGGTACACTTCAACTGTGAGAGACAGAATGTGAAAAAAAAATCCATGAATTCACATGGTAGGATTTGTAAAGAATTTATTCGTAAATTAGGGTGGAAAATAAGTATTTGGTCACCTCAAACATGGAAAATCTCTGGCTCTCACAGACCTGTAACGTCTTCTGTAAGACGCTTTTCTGTCCCCCACTCGTTACCTGTATGAATGGCACCTGTTTGAACTCATCATCTGTATAAAAGACACCTGTCCACAGCCTCAAACAGTCAGACTCCAAACTCCGCCATGGCCAAGACCAAAGAGTTTTCGAAGGACACCAGGAAAAGTATTGTAGACCTGCACCAGACTGGGAAGAGTGAATCTACAATAGGCAAGCAGCTTGGTGTGAAAAAATCAACTGTGGGAGCAATCATCAGAAAATGGAAGACATACAAGACCACTGATAATCTCCCTCGATCTGGGGCTCCACGCAAGATCTCATCCCGTGGGGTCAAAATGATCATGAGAACGGTGAGCAAAGATCCCAGAACCACACGGGGGGACCTGGTGAATGACCTGCAGAGAGCTGGGACCAAAGTAACAAAGGTCACCATCAGTAACACACTACAACGGCAGGGAATCAAATCCCGCAGTGCCAGACGTGTTCCGCTGCTGAAGCCAGTGCATGTCCAGGCCCATCTGAAGTTTGCCAGAGAGCACATGGATGATACAGCAGAGGATTGGGAGAATGTCATGTGGTCAGATGAAACCAAAGTAGAACTTTTTGGTATAAACTCAACTCGTCGTGTTTGGAGGAAGAAGAATACCGAGTTGCATCCCAAGAACACCATACCTACTGTGAAGCATGGGGGTGGAAACATCATGCTATGGGGCTGTTTTTCTGCCAAGGGGACAGGACGACTGATCCGTGTTAAGGACAGAATGAATGGGGCCATGTATCGTGAGATTTTGAGCCAAAACCTCCTTCCATCAGTGAGAACTTTGAAGATGAAACCAGGCTGGGTCTTCCAACATGACAATGATCCAAAACACACCGCCCGGGCAACAAAGGAGTGGCTCCGTAAGAAGCATTTGAAAGTCCTGGAGTGGCCTAGCCAGTCTCCAGACCTCAACCCCATAGAAAATCTGTGGCGGGAGTTGAAAGTCCGTGTTGCTCGGCGACAGCCCCAAAACATCACTGCTCTCGAGAAGATCTGCATGGAGGAATGGGCCAAAATACCAGCTACTGTGTGTGCAAACCTGGTAAAGACCTATAGTAAACGTTTGACCTCTGTTATTCCCAACAAAGGTTATGTTACAAAGCACTGAGTTGTATTTTTGTTATTGACCAAATACTTATTTTCCACCCTGATTTACGAATAAATTCTTTACAAATCCTACCATGTGAATTCATGGATTTTTTTTTCACATTCTGTCTCTCACAGTTGAAGTGTACCTCTGGTGCAAATTACTGACCTCTGTCATCATTTTAGGTGGGGGAACTTGCACAATCGGTGGCTGACTAAATACTTTTTTGCCCCACTGTACATGGATGTTAAAATCAACAACAATAATTATTTTATCTGAATTGAGCAGTAAATCAGATAAGAAGTCTGAGAGATCAGACGGAAACTTTGTGCAAGGCCCAGGTGGGCCAGTTTTTCACTGGACTAGTTTTTATTTTATTTTCCAATGAGGGTGGACAAGGTTAAGCATCAGTCTGAATTAAAAGTCTTTCTTGGTCTTAGCTTGATAAATAGGCTGGTATGGAAAGTTGCTGCCACTCCAAATTGGCCTGTGCTTCAAGGATTCTGATAGTTAGTATGACTCGGGGGGGTGTTGATTACTGCAGGATAATTGTTTTAGCTTAAATTAAAGGCAGAGAAAATAGATTTGTTGATCAATTATTAACTAATGTACTAAGACTTGACTTGGAAGTGTATTCTTTTTTCAACTTTCGCAAAATAATGATGATCAATACCTTAATTTTTTGAATATTCATAATGTGGTTCTATTACCATAGCATGTGTTAATAGATATTTCCACTATGAATAGACATTTATGAAACACTTGTTTGTCATTCCATAGATTACAAACACCAGCTATCATTTCAGTTTTACATGAATGGGTAATCGTACAGCTTCAAATATTTTTGATCATATTCCTGAATGGATAAAAGATCTAAAGCTGCCTTTCTGTCTATTTGATGTGTCTGTATAGTTTTTGGCTTAAAGGAAACTGACTGTGTAGTTCCTTGTTATGTAGCAATGGAAAAGAACATACCAATAATCCTGCTTATCAGGGCTGTCAGTCGCTTTCTTTCTTTCGACTTTCTGTTAGACAGATACTGAAGTCACTGCAAGAGCATACTTTAGCTGTGGGGCAATCACACTCGTGGGTTTTGTTTTTTGTTTTTTGGTCTAACCGGTTAGACCTCTTGTCAGTAATGTGTAGGTGTAAACAAAATGTGTATGGATAGCATTTTATGACTCTAGTTAGTTTTGCTTTTGTGGCAGCTATCTTGTTGGTTAGCTTTTCTTAATACCATTAATATAGTCTATTTTCATGGTACACACTTTCTCAGAAAGCAAGAAAAAGTATGCAACTTTTTCTTTTTTTGCCTGTCCGTTTGTTTTGTTTTTTAGCCATCAAAATAATTGCCTGAAGGCCAAGAAAGATGCCAAACGGATTTACTTTACCAAGTGGATCATCGCAGCCTTGTGCAGTGTAAATGGTGGCTGGCTACACAGCTATGGTTACCATGATTAGCACATTGAAGCTGGAAGATGAGCGCTAACATTTACCACCTGATAAAAGATATCGTGAGGATTCTCAGTGGTTAGGGGCAGATGCGATTGCATGGCCGGTTGTTGTAAAAGGACCAAGCTTCGGTCAGGGGAAATACTAATATAATCCATCCACAATACGAGGTTATTCATTAATACAATGCTGCATGGGCTGGGCTGTAGTTACATTGTAAGGTTTTAAAAAATGGATGCTGTCAGACTGAGCGGGCGGTCTTTCCTGAGCTCCTGCTGCTATGAACATTTCATGGTCATAGTTGATAGGTTTGTAGCTTGAACCTATCCGCTGGAACGTTGAAGACAATATAATTACACAGCAAAGCAAGACACGGGTAGGCAAAGTTCTTCATGTTTCTCGTGCACGGGAGAGACCGGACAAACGCCGTTCCTTCGCTTGACACCAGTTGCTCTCGTCCGTTCTCCCGTACCACTGTTCTTTTATTGAGGTTACATGAATATGCATAGGTTCATTAACTTATGACATCTACATACACACAAAGAGTACCTTGCCTGTGTGTGTGTGTGTGTGTGTGTGTGTGTGAGAGAGATCAAGATGTGACCCTGTGAAGACTCCCCAAAGCTGGTGCCAGGCGTCTAGGGCTCCATCTGAACAAAAGGCTCTTATACTTAAAGAGATATACGTGTGTTTGCTATACCATATATCAACAAAGAGAAGATAGCATCTCTCTTATGCTCCTAGGCGGTGGGTGTGCATTTCTAGTGTGGAATACACACACCAAGCCTGTGTGTCCTGCTAAAGATCACAGTCCTATCACTACACAATTAATTATACACCTCTAAGAATATATGGTTAAATGTTTCTAAGCATAAATGACAATCAACAATACAAAACCTAACAATGGTCAAGATGGCGCCGGTGAGGTCGGCTGCCGTGCTAGATGCTCTGCCCCAACTTGTCCACCTTTTGCTGTTTTACAGAGCCGGGAAAACACAAAGACTGAGGAGGAAAAGATTCTGTCCTGCTCTCCCATCAGTAGTGACCGGCAATGTCAGATTGCTGGTTAATAAGATGGAGGATATCACTGCGCTAACAAGGACAGGGAAAGTTTTCCGAGAATGCAGTGTTATGTGATTCACAGAGTCATGGCTGCACAAAAACATCTCGGACCAGGTGGTGGATATAAACGGATTTACATGTGTGAGAGCAGACAGGGACCCAGGCAGCAGCGAGAAGAAGAGGGGAGGAGGACTCGCTCTTTATGTTAACAACCGCTGGTGTTCCCCCAGTCACGTTAAGGTGAGGATGGCTGTGTGTAACAAACACATCGAACTGTTAGCAGTCGGTCTTCGACCATACTGTTTACCGCAGGTGTTTTCCCTCGCCCTTATCGTCATTGTTTATATCGTGAGTGACACCAACGCCGGGCAGGCATATGACGTCATCAGCTCTGCGACAGCAGACCTACTAAATCGTAGCCCCTCTGCGTTTGTGGCTATAATGGGCGATTTTAACCACACAAACCTCTCCACTGTTCTACCTACATTCAAGCAGTATGTGGACTGCAAAACAAGAGACAATAAAACACTGGACCTGTTTTATGCCAATGCTACTGAGGCATACACCTCCAGCCCTCTCCCTCCTCTGGGCAGGGCTGATCACAACCTGGTCTACCTCCAGCCCCTTTACAGACCGGCCGTCCAGAGACAACCTGCAGCCATAAAAACCGTTACAACATGGACAAGGGTGTCGGAAGAGACTCTGCAGGGATGCTTTGAGTCAACGGACTGAGATGTTCTTTGTGATTCTCATCAGGACAATATTGACAGTCTGACGGGCTGTGTTACAGATTATATTGATTTCTGTGTTGACACTGTGGTTGCTGTTAAGGTTCAAATATTGAGGAAGGAGAGTACAAACAACCATTGGTCCAGAAGATCTTGGTCAAACAACTGATTTTAATGAATACACGCGTGGGAAGACCACTCTGTACGCAGACAGGGATTGATCTTCGACTTAATCAAAGCATACACAGATTTTTATAGCATCAGGGTTTAAATTAATGACGCCCCTTCATACGTCACAGACAGAATATATACATACGTCAAATCAAAATCTCAATGACTTTTAACACAGTTTAAAAGAACATTGTCTTCTATCTTCATAACAGGTACATCCTGTCACTACCGGATGCTCGCTTGTCATCTTGACACCTCAGCAGCAGTTCTGCGACAAACTGCTCTCTTTTTGCAACCCCAAGCAAAACACGACCAAACTTTCACCCATAAATGATTCTCTCTAACTGAGTGTGTGTATGTGTGTGTGTGTGTGCTAACCACAATTGCACCCTATTTCACCTCGCCGACTAGCTCCTGACCTCTAACCAGACAGAGAGACAGAAGCCACTCTCAGATATGTAATAACCGAACTGAAACTATGTATATGTCATCTACTAAATAAATGTTTTAATCAAGAACCTCTACTAAAAGCTTAATACAAGAATATGAACATATAAAAGATATTAAAAAATAACCTGATATAAGTGTTTTGTAAGCATGTATTGCAATTCCTTCTATGTTCTAGTTTCCCTCAACATGTATCACCTGGACAGTCACGCCAGTGAAGCTTAAGACCCTTAATGAACCGAACATCAACTCAAAACAAGCACAGATATGCAATATGTATAAAATAGTTATAACTGCATCTGGAATACAAGGTTAATATGATAACCGTATGCATAAACATCTTAAGGCCATCTTAAAGCTATCTGTTACATTGTTAGAGCAATGATCATACTGCAGATTATATTATTAATGCAATGGTAATGATGATGATTCTTTAACAATAGCAGTAAAATAATTTCCCTGTTCCACATTGCCAAAAAAAAACCCATTTTGTGCTTCCCCAACAATAAGCCCTGGGTTACCAAAGAAATCAAAGCAACCCTGAACAAGAAAAAAAGAGCTTTCAGAAACGGTGACAGAGATCAGCTGAAATTGGTGCCGGAGCTTAAAGCCAAGATTGCAGAGGGTAAAGAGTCCTACAGAAGGAGGCTGCAAAACAAACTGCAGAAAAACAACACCAGGGAAGTGTCGAATGGAATGCGGGCCATCACTGGCCTGAGACAAAAGAGAGGTGTTGGGATGGATGGGAATGTCGGAAGTGCTAACAACCTAAATCTGCACTTCAATAGTTTTGACTGCCCTGCGTCTCCTGTCTCCACACCCAGCTCTTCCCATCTTCTCCTTTCTCCTCCCCCCTCTCCTGCCCCCTCAGACTGTCTCACCCTGTCCCTCTCAGCAGATGACATCAAAAGAGAATTGGGCAGACTCCACTCCAGCAAAGCTGCTGGCCCTGATGGTGTCATTCCCAGGGCCCTCGGGTGCTGTGCTTCCCAGCTGTCTGGAGTTCTACAACGGATCTTCAGCATGTTTCTGGAAATGCAGAGAGTCCCATCACTCTGGAAGACATCCTGCCTGTTCCCTGTTGTGACCAGGAGATATTTTATTTTGTATTCTTATGATCACAGTTATAATTAGAAGTATCAATCATTAATCATTTACCATTGTGGAATCTGATGACAGTATAATCTTTGTTTTATATCTATGGTAATCTGAGTAAAGATTAATGTATGCAGGTTATCATCATTGTAATCAAGTCTCAAATGGTATCCACAGCATTGTATTCACCGTCCATAACTGGAGGGTCCAGCAGGACCTTGTTCTAATTCATTTGCAGGCCTACATCAGAACATGCACATGCACTGTCCCTAAAAAGATCAACCCGTCGACCCTTGGTGACTACAGGCCAGTGGCTCTTACCTCACATTTCATGAAGACACTAGAGAGACTCATCCTGAAACATCTGCATCTGCTCGTGAAGCCCTGGCTGGACCCCCTGCAGTTTGCTTATCTTCTGTCATGGTCCAAGGTCGGTGACCCAGCGCTTTAAGTTTATTATTATCATTTTCAAATTCATTATCATGATGTTTATTATTATTGTTTGAGTTCGTTTTGTTATATTCGGTCTGCCTCTGAGTCTGCGTCTCTATCTGTCTTTCTATGGTGTCACCCGGTCTGTTTGTGAATCTGTCTGTTTAGTTCAATGTCTTGTCTGGTTCCATATGTCTGGGTTTCCTGTTTTATTGTGAAGGTCTGTGTCGTATGTGAGTGTGCTCAGTTTACGTTTCCCCTGTCTCGTCAGCTGTGATTTCTCCCAGGTGTGTTCCCCTCCTGTCTCTCATCCCTTGATTACTGCCATCTGTGTATTTAAGCCCTGTGTTTTCCTGTGCTCCCTGTCGCGTCGTACCCTCAACTAGCTGTGTGTTCTGCTTCTATGTTCCTAGTGTTTAGTCTCCTGCTCCAGTTTAGTATTTCTTTTCCAGTGTTTCAGTCCTTGGTTCCTCTGTTCTGACTTTTGGTTTTCTTTTGGTGAGTTTAGTTTGTACGAGGTTTTTCCCAGCAATAAAGCTGAGCTTTAAGTTTCATTTCCGTGTCTGAGTTCTGCATTTTGGGTCCACCACTCCTGCTTGCCTGCCACAAAGCGATTCATGACATCTTCCTTGTATCAGCGTGGAGGATGCCATCATCTACCTGCTGAACCAGGTTTATTCTCATCTGGACATTGTTGGGAGCACTGTGAGGGTCATGTTCTTTGACTTCTCTAGTGCTTTTAACATGATCAGACCATCACTGCTGGGTAATAAGCTCACGGAAATGCAGGTGGACGCCCCACTGGTAGGGGAAAGTATCAGGGATGGACAGGAGGAGGAGTACAGGAGTGTGGTGGACAGCTTTGTTGAGTGGTGTACGCTAAACCATCTACAACTTAACATCACAAAGACAAAAGAACTGATTATGGACTTTAGGAAGCAGGCTCCTCCTCCTAACCCTGTCACCATCAGAGGGGCTGATGTGGAGATCGTTGAGGACTACCGGTAACTGGGGGTACACTTGGGCTGTAAACTGGACTGGACCAAGAACACCAATGCTATCTTCAAGAAAGGGCAGAGTCGGCTTTTCCAACTGAGGCGACTCAGGTCCTTCAATGTTGGTAGGAAAATGCTGACCATGTTCTATAACTCGTGTTGGAGAGCGTCGTGTTCTTGACAGCTGTGTGCTGGGGAAGTGGGGTGAAGACAGCTGATGCCAACAGGCTGAACAAACTGATTAAAAAGGCTGGTTCTGTCCTGGGTGTCAGACTTGAGAACCTGGAGGAGGTGTATGAGAGGAGAATGCTAAAAAAGCTTCTTTCTATCATGGACAACCCCTGTCACCCCATAATGGACCATCGGAGTAAACGCAGCAAAAGACTCATTGCCCCGAAATGCAGAACCGACCGCCACAGTAAATCCTTTGTGCCGGTGGCAATAAGACTGTATAACTCTTCCTCACTCTGCAGGGGATTTTCCTGAGACTATTACCAATGTTTTTCTGTTCCTTTTCAGACCGTGCAATATTACCCAACAGTACCTTATTGAATATTGAATATTTGTTTCATCCCCCCATCATACGCTGCTATATATACTATGTCACTTTCTAGAATCACCTGCACTGATAGTTAAGTTATTTCTTCTCCAGGATACAGTCATTTATATTACTTTGTTAGAGTTATTTGATACTATGTCTTGCACTATCCTATTACTGTATATTACTGTATAATACTTTTCTTATTGTATATATTATATAGCTTATTCATCTGGTCCTCTGTCTCTCCTGCTGTGTTGAGCATGTACATAACAAAATAATTTCCCTCAGGATAAATAAAGTTATTCTTATACTTATTCTTATTGTCATTTTTTTTATTTACAAGATGCCCGATGCTTCAAGTTATCAATTACCAGATATTATTATGGGCATGAAAAATTGTAAGATTACAAACACCAGCTACCATTTCAGTTTTACATGAACAGGTAATCGTACAGCTTCAAATATTTTTGATCATATTCCTAAATGGATAAATGATCTAAAGCTGCCTTTCTGTCTATTTGATGTGTCTGTATAGTTTTTGGCTTAAAGGAAACTGACTGTGTAGTTCCTTGTTATGTAGCAATGGAAAAGAACATACCAATAATCCTGCTTATCAGGGCTGTCAGTCGCTTTCTTTCTTTCGACTTTCTGTTAGACAGATACTGAAGTCACTGCAAGAGCATACTTTAGCTGTGGGGCAATCACACTCGTGGGTTTTGTTTTTTGTTTTTTGGTCTAACCGGTTAGACCTCTTGTCAGTAATGTGTAGGTGTAAACAAAATGTGTATGGATAGCATTTTATGACTCTAGTTAGTTTTGCTTTTGTGGCAGCTATGTTGTTGGTTAGCTTTTCTTAATACCATTAATATAGTCTATTTTCATGGTACACACTTTCTCAGAAAGCAAGAAAAAGTATGCAACTTTTTCTTTTTTTGCCTGTCCGTTTGTTTTGTTTTTTAGCCATCAAAATAATTGCCTGAAGGCCAAGAAAGATGCCAAACGGATTTACTTTACCAAGTGGATCATCGCGGCCTTGTGCAGTGTAAATGGTGGCTGGCTACACAGCTATGGTTACCATGATTAGCACATTGAAGCTGGAAGATGAGCGCTAACATTTACCACCTGATAGAAGATATCGTGAGGATTCTCAGTGGTCAGGGGCAGATGCGATTGCATGGCTGGTTGTTGTAAAAGGATCAAGCTTCAGTCAGGGGAAATACTAATATAATCCATCCACAATACGAGGTTATTCATTAATACAATGCTGCATGGGCTGGGCTGTAGTTACATTGTAAGGTTTTAAAAATGGATGCTGTCAGACCGAGCGGGCGGTCTTTCCTGAGCTCCTGTTACTATGAACATTTCATGGTCATGGTCAAGATGGCGCCGGTGAGGTCGGCTGCCGTGCTAGATGCTCTGCCCCAACTTGTCCACCTTTTGCTGTTTTACAGAGCCGGGAAAACACAAAGACTGAGGAGGAAAAGATTCTGTCCTGCTCTCCCGTCAGTAGTGACCGGCAATGTCAGATTGCTGGTTAATAAGATGGAGGATATCACTGCGCTAACAAGGACAGGGAAAGTTTTCCGAGAATGCAGTGTTATGTGATTCACAGAGACATGGCTGCACAAAAACATCTCGGACCAGGTGGTGGATATAAACGGATTTACATGTGTGAGAGCAGACAGGGACCCAGGCAGCAGCGAGAAGAAGAGGGGAGGAGGACTCGCTCTTTATGTTAACAACCGCTGGTGTTCCCCCAGTCACGTTAAGGTGAGGATGGCTGTGTGTAACAAACACATCGAACTGTTAGCAGTCGGTCTTCGACCATATTATTTACCGCAGGTGTTTTCCCTCGCCCCTATCGTCATTGTTTATATCGTGAGTGACGCCAACGCCGGGCAGGCATATGACGTCATCAGCTCTGCGACAGCAGACCTACTAAATCGTAGCCCCTCTGCGTTTGTGGCTATAATGGGCGATTTTAACCACACAAACCTCTCCACTGTTCTACCTACATTCAAGCAGTATGTGGACTGCAAAACAAGAGACAATAAAACACTGGACCTGTTTTATGCCAATGCTACTGAGGCATACACCTCCAGCCCTCTCCCTCCTCTGGGCAGGGCTGATCACAACCTGGTCTACCTCCAGCCCCTTTACAGACCGGCCGTCCAGAGACAACCTGCAGCCATAAAAACCGTTACAACATGGACAAGGGTGTCGGAAGAGACTCTGCAGGGATGCTTTGAGTCAACGGACTGAGATGTTCTTTGTGATTCTCATCAGGACAATATTGACAGTCTGACGGGCTGTGTTACAGATTATATTGATTTCTGTGTTGACACTGTGGTTGCTGTTAAGGTTCAAATATTGAGGAAGGAGAGTACAAACAACCATTGGTCCAGAAGATCTTGGTCAAACAACTGATTTTAATGAATACACGCGTGGGAAGACCACTCTGTACGCAGACAGGGATTGATCTTCGACTTAATCAAAGCATACACAGATTTTTATAGCATCAGGGTTTAAATTAATGACGCCCCTTCATACGTCACAGACAGAATATATACATACGTCAAATCAAAATCTCAATGACTTTTAACACAGTTTAAAAGAACATTGTCTTCTATCTTCATAACAGGTACATCCTGTCACTACTGGATGCTCGCTTGTCATCTTGACACCTCAGCAGCAGTTCTGCGACAAACTGCTCTCTTTTTGCAACCCCAAGCAAAACACGACCAAACTTTCACCCATAAATGATTCTCTCTAACTGAGTGTGTGTATGTGTGTGTGTGTGTGCTAACCACAATTGCACCCTATTTCACCTCGCCGACTAGCTCCTGACCTCTAACCAGACAGAGAGACAGAAGCCACTCTCAGATATGTAATAACCGAACTGAAACTATGTATATGTCATCTACTAAATAAATGTTTTAATCAAGAACCTCTACTAAAAGCTTAATACAAGAATATGAACATATAAAAGATATTAAAAATAACCTGATATAAGTGTTTTGTAAGCATGTATTGCAATTCCTTCTATGTTCTAGTTTCCCTCAACATGTATCACCTGGACAGTCACGCCAGTGAAGCTTAAGACCCTTAATGAACCGAACATCAACTCAAAACAAGCACAGATATGCAATATGTATAAAATAGTTATAACTGCATCTGGAATACAAGGTTAATATGATAACCGTATGCATAAACATCTTAAGGCCATCTTAAAGCTATCTGTTACATTGTTAGAGCAATGATCATACTGCAGATTATATTATTAATGCAATGGTAATGATGATGATTCTTTAACAATAGCAGTAAAATAATTTCCCTGCTCCACATTGCCAAAAAAAACCCATTTTGTGCTTCCCCAACAATAAGCCCTGGGTTACCAAAGAAATCAAAGCAACCCTGAACAAGAAAAAAAGAGCTTTCAGAAACGGTGACAGAGATCAGCTGAAATTGGTGCCGGAGCTTAAAGCCAAGATTGCAGAGGGTAAAGAGTCCTACAGAAGGAGGCTGCAAAACAAACTGCAGAAAAACAACACCAGGGAAGTGTCGAATGGAATGCGGGCCATCACTGGCCTGAGACAAAAGAGAGGTGTTGGGATGGATGGGAATGTCGGAAGTGCTAACAACCTAAATCTGCACTTCAATAGTTTTGACTGCCCTGCGTCTCCTGTCTCCACACCCAGCTCTTCCCATCTTCTCCTTTCTCCTCCCCCCTCTCCTGCCCCCTCAGACTGTCTCACCCTGTCCCTCTCAGCAGATGACATCAAAAGAGAATTGGGCAGACTCCACTCCAGCAAAGCTGCTGGCCCTGATGGTGTCATTCCCAGGGCCCTCGGGTGCTGTGCTTCCCAGCTGTCTGGAGTTCTACAACGGATCTTCAGCATGTTTCTGGAAATGCAGAGAGTCCCATCACTCTGGAAGACATCCTGCCTGTTCCCTGTTGTGACCAGGAGATATTTTATTTTGTATTCTTATGATCACAGTTATAATTAGAAGTATCAATCATTAATCATTTACCATTGTGGAATCTGATGACAGTATAATCTTTGTTTTATATCTATGGTAATCTGAGTAAAGATTAATGTATGCAGGTTATCATCATTGTAATCAAGTCTCAAATGGTATCCACAGCATTGTATTCACCGTCCATAACTGGAGGGTCCAGCAGGACCTTGTTCTAATTCATTTGCAGGCCTACATCAGAACATGCACATAGAGAGTTATGTAAACACGCACGTTCACCCTTATTTACACAGGGAGGTCATGTCAGGACATTCTCTAGTTGGACACACAGGCTCACAGAACTGCACAACATGACATGTCACACACTTGTTTTTCTCTAAAGTATCATCTGATGTTTGTATAAGGAGAACTTTGGACTATGGGGAGACTGTTATCATTTCCAGTAAGGTCTAACTGTGTGATGTCATCATGGGTTTATATAAGGATGGGGAACGGTCCACTCTTTGGAGATCTGTGGCTGTACGCTTGTCTTCCCATGCTTCTGTCTTAGAAGTATGTAATAAAATCACTATGTTTGTCACCTACACGGACTCGGCTGTTTTTCCTTCTTACCCAAACTGAACCAGACGTAACAACTTGGTGCCGAAACTCCGGTTGGGGGAGAGGGGAGCTTGCAGCTATCGTGTGGGTGACAAACAGGGGCGGAAGCCAGCAGCTTATCTGAGTGACGCCAGGCGGAATAAGAAAAGGAAAGGTGAGTGCCACCTGTTGATTTTTATCCAAAGGCGCTATATTGGAAGTTAAAACTAAATTTAATTAAATAATATTCACTCAGTCTGGGCTTCTGGCGTTGGTCCATAGTGATCTTGAGTAATTAGTTTTAAAATAGGGCATAGTAGTCTGACTAAATTTATTGCTGTTTATTTTGGGGGTGAATTTTGAGTTAAGAAGTTATGTGTTTAAGTTAATACGGTTTAAGGTGTGTGGAAGCAAATAAATACGGTTTAAGAGGTTTAAATGTGGGTTGACTGGATGCCAGCAGTCACCTGGGTAGTGTAGGGCATTTGGTTTTAATTGGGTAGCAGAGACGGTCTCGGGCTTCAGATAAATGAAACTGGATGGCAGGGGTCCAACAGTGAGGCTTTTAAAACAAGTAAATTCGTTTAGGACTGAGAAGCTAGGCTCTCTAAGAATGCAGTTTGTTCAGCAGGTGGCGCTGACACCTGACCGCGGACGCGTGGTTAGGCTTTTGCCCGGTTTTGGCCTCCCGCTGGGGACTTGGGACTCCCGGTTAATTGGCCAGGTAATCTATGAGTGATTGCCTTCTACTGCATTGATTGATTAAGAAGGTTAGACCTGGCTGCATCCTATCTAAACGTTGGGCACACTGAGCTTTAAGTAAAGCCAAAGCGTGAACTGTGATGTGTCACGTGGCCGGTGGAGCTCCGTGTTTTCCTGGCGGGGAAGTAGTTTTAAAAGTAATTAGAATTTAGTAATTTGACCGTTCTTCAAGGCGGCGTACTTGAAACGGTAATTGATCAGCAAGAGCCGGGCTCTGGGCTGAAAGATGCTTTTAAATTAGTCAAAACTTTAGGAACACCAGCAGAGAAATAGAGAAGTGAGATAAAGTTGTTCTGGCATATGGTGTTTTCTTAGGAATTCGAGCGCTCTCGGGAGGGCGTTCCCGAGGCGTGTATTGACCAGCAAGGCTAGGCCTGGGCTATAGGTGCTTTTAAATTAGTCAAAAAGTTAGGTGTAACCTCTTCTAGCATATGACGTCTATGCGGGCCCGTGTGTATATAGGATATAAATTACCCGTGTGTGTGTGAATTTAAAAGTGTAAATTGTATAAACTGTCTTGTGTTGTTGAATTTCTTCTGTGTGGATCCAGAGTGTGAAAAAACGAAAACGCCTTTCTCTTCTCTCGCTGTTAGAGAAGAGGAGAGTGTGTGTGTGTACAGCTGCGGCCCTTGGTTTCATCTCCCTATTTCTCCATTTCTGTCCTTCTGAGCTTCTCTTTGTTAGGTGAAAGGGGGTCTCAGAGGTATGGTTAAAAGATTTCAGTATATTAAATAAACTAAACCTTGTAGTCTTGTGTTTGTGATTTCCTAATGTGACTATGGTTTAATAGAATTCAAGGAGTAATGATCCCTTGTGTAAAACTCCCGTAAGGTAGGAGTGCGGGGATAAATATCTTGACAAAATTTGAGAACTTTGTGTGATTGCTGGGAGATTTTTTAGTTGGGTCGTATTTCTTCTCTACCTGGAAAAGGCAGAGATCTGTGCTTCATTTGATGTTGTGTATATAAAGTCTTTTAAAAAAGTTGGTTGAGTCTCTCGTATAAGGAGGGAAAACGGTGCATGGTAGATTGTCTGGATTATTTTTGTATGTGAAAACTTTGTAGTTGTTAGGAAAGTGAATGTGAGAGTGAATTTTCGCTGGCTTTGCGTGCTTAAAACTGTTGCAGTAGACGTTTGTGAAGTTTTGTTGTGAAAGGACGATTAGAGTGTGTGTGTGTGTGTAGGTGTGTCTGTGAGAGAAAGACAAGGTGGGGGCCGAGTGCTGTGTGTGTGTGACTTTCTGCATGACAGAAGAGGAAGGAGAAGTAGGTCAGTTGATTTTCTGTGAAATAAGAATAGTCAAGAAAAAGGGAAAACAATAAAGTGTGGAAGTGTGAGTGAGATATTGTCTCTGACTGGGGAAGCAGTGAGAGTAGAGGTCACCATATTCCCCTGCTGGACACAAGAGAGAACATGATTTGGAGTGTTGTGGAGGAAAATGATTAGTAATAACATCAAGCAGTTTTTGTGTTTGCAGTCAAGAACATATGAAATTTTTACTTGTGGGGTTTAAAGTTAGTAAAGAGTTAAATCTACCCTCCTCAAGACTAGGAGTGAGTGATAAATACGGGAAATGAAGCAGGATTTATAAGGTCTTCAACTGATCCTTGGTTCAGTTCAATAATTTAGGCAGTTATGTTTATACAAATACTAAATGTATGTTTAGTGTCTTCATACAGGTGTTTTTTCTTAACCTGGAAACCTGAGTACGGCAGCAGAAGACAGGCCAAGCTTTGGCTAAAAATTCACGGCTGGACACCAGAGTTGTCCCCACCCCTCCCGGAAAAAAAGAGAGAATGTAGTTTTAGGCAGGTTTTTCTCGCTGAACTGCTCTGGGTGCTGTGTCCCTGAATCTCACCAGTGTTAACCTCTGGCGGAAGACATGGAAAAAAGGAAAAGATGTTCCTGGTAAATGACTGAAACAAATAAAACCACACACAACCAGAGACAGGTATGAGAAGTGTGAGGAACAGACACATGTGCATGTTAGAGGAATGCCTCATTTGAGAAAAAGTTAAATTAACCCATACACTGCATTTCGTTGCCCTGTACCTGTGCATGTGCAATGACAATAAAGTTGAATTCTATTCTATTTTATTCTATATACAGAAGCACCCATACATGCAATGAAGAAACAGCTTACATACATGTGCACGTACATGCAAGATTAAAGTAGCGACATTTAACATACACCTGTTTTTAAATGATATAGTTTATCCACTACTGACAAATAAACTCTCTGGGTTGCAAGACAACAACTTAACGTCAAAAGACAAAGACACTGGTCTGATGATTAAGTGAAGACACGACAAATTTAGTGGTTAAAAGGGTCGAATTGGGACATGTTTTTGTTGATTGTTTAAGACAAATGACTACTGAATGATAGAAAATTCCTTTTTAGGTTTCTAAACAGGATCTTAAGAATTTTAACACGTACCTGTGTTGTCCTGTCAACTTGGGGGGTTATAAGAAAAAACAAAAAGGGGGGAGAGGTGACCCCGGTGTTTCTCCCCTCTCTGGATAACACAGCCAACACAACACAGCCAACACAACATCATTTTCCTGTTCACCTGTTTTGTTTTGTTTTTGTTTTTTCTGAAAGCCGAAGCTGACCTGGACTCCTACCCTCCCCTCTACCATCGTTGCCCTCTCCGCGACCATCTTTGACCCTTTGACCCCTGAAGGCCACAGCAGCTGGACTCACAACAACAACTTGAGGATGTCAACAGTGCTGCAAAAAAGCGATCTCATGCAGCAGAGACGGAGAGCACTAAACCTAAAGCCCGTTTCACTACACGGGGGAAAATTCCCAGACTGTGTCAGCTGACAGACCTGTGACGAGACGCGCATTAAGCCCGGAGGAAAAGGGAGGGTGAGCAAAAGAATGCTGACCTCTGAGAAGAGCCGAACAGCAGAGCTGCAGAAGGCCGTGGAGCAAAGTAAAGACAACATAAATAGACTCCAATCTGACGTGGAAGGAAAAGACTCTGAGGTGTTTGCCCTCAGTAAGAGCTCAAGGCATCAGAGCAGAAATTGAGCATGGCTCCGGAGGAGCTGGCTGCTAATTGAACTCATCAGTCAGACTTGGAGTCCCACATACAGGACTTGAAATCAGGCGGAAGCT
The DNA here is from genome assembly GCF_965226115.1 of Aulonocara stuartgranti. NCBI lineage: Eukaryota > Metazoa > Chordata > Actinopteri > Cichliformes > Cichlidae > Aulonocara > Aulonocara stuartgranti. The sequence goes on from NC_138946.1 coordinate 35,552,721, forward strand.
TGCTGGAGCAGGAGGTCGCCAGACCTGATGCAAAGCTCCAACAGCAGGAGCAAGCCCTGAAGGAGCTACAGAAGCAAAAGGGTCAAGTTACAAGGAGAAGATGCAGGCAGCTGCAACAACGGATGCAAACAGACCCAAAGAGGAGGGCAGGACCTCAGGGCATGCTTCAGGCCGCTGGTTTACCCAAACAACAGAGCAGGAAGGTGATGAACACAAACACACCCCAACACACAAAAAGAGAAACACACACATGAACACTTATGCACTCGTTGAGTGAGTGAAAACTGATACACACCCATGCACCAAAATCAAAATGTTGATTCAATTCACTAAGAAGTGACACACAATGCTCCAGCTGCTGCAATGAAGAATGCTTTATTAACAAAGGCTCAATGCTGCACACAACAAATCCAAATACAGAATCTGTTACAATAATAAGTCCAGAGGGCATTTGTGTGGTTTGGGGAGCAGAGTCCAGAGCGGTTTGGTTATGAAAACGATGCCCGTGCGAGATATCTGGGGCTTAAGGCCTCGACTCAATTGTTTACTGTACACTAAAAAGAAAAGAAAACAGCCTGAGCAGTGGTGCAGAGTGAAAACGATGAATTAACAGTGTGAGTCTTATTTCAGAGCGCCACATCATTGTGATGGAGACTTAATAAAAGGAGGAACACACGGACAAAGAAGAAGAGAAAGGGGGGGCAGCCCTTGAACACGATTGCCTGAGGTATTAAAGTTCTGTACTAAATTCTGGTTTCCAGTGTGAGAAAAGTCACGCAGTGCCAGTAGAAGAGCTAGGTTGAGTGATGATTCTAAATTACTGTAAGTAAATCATCGTACACCCGTTCAAGTTTCATGATAACGGGGATCTAGACTTTGTTGAACTCTAGGCAATTTGAACAGCTAAGATTTGAGTGACCAAGTAGCAGTTGAATAAAAGTAATTGAATAAGTGTTGAAATAAACAGGCAGAATTAAGAGAATTAAAACATTTCAAGAGCTCAAATTACTTAATATGGAAACGGTTCTATTTTGTTTCACGAACGCAAAACATATAGGTTTAGGAATAGGAAAAGGTTGAGGTGGTGTTGATTTGACTCTGTGTAGGTTTAGGTGGGTATTTTTATTGATGGGAGGAATATTCAGTGACAAGTCCTAAGACCCGGGCGTGGGTATTTTTGTTTTTGTTATCTTTTATTTTATTTTGTTTTATATTTTGAACAGTGCACTGATTTTTGTTTGTGAATCTTTTCTTTAAGCAGATCTGCACATCGGAAATTACAAGCATTACACGTCAGCGAGAAAATTGTTGTAAGTGAGTTTCTCCGCATTGAAATGGGTTCTGGAGGAAACACTTGTGGGGACAATTAGAAAATGAGAGTCCCTGCCCAAAAAAGGATTCAGCGAGGTAATCCGATCTCAAGTTCTTCTTTTTCTTTTTGAAATGAGCTCATTTTGCTGAGGGCGGAAATCTAAATGCGGCGATGGTTTCCACTATCAGCAAAGAAAGAAAAAATGGATGAATGAATGAATGGATGAAAGACTGGAAATAAAACAAACGGACTGACTGGTAAAAGCTGACAAGACTTGACTACGACTTAAGGTTAACCTCCACCGAGATAGAACAAGAGGGTGGATGAATTTATGTGTGATTCTTTTTACAGGAAATCTTTTTATAGCACCTCTGGAATGTGGATGTGCTGCTAATGTTTGCTTTGCTTTGTTAAGAATGCGTGAGAAGGGTGCAGTAGAAAACAGACAAGTGACATGAAAACAAGTAATAATAACAAATAACTAATTTGGGGACAGTTTAACCTAGAGCCCACTAACTGGCCATTAGGGGCTCTCTCTCTCTCTCTCTCTCTCTCTCTCTCTCTCTCTCTCTCTCTCTCTCTCTTGGAGTAATATTGCCCAAGTGTGAATAAAACAAATTGTGGCAATAAAAGTGATTTAATGATTGGAGAAACCGGAACATGATACTTGTCTGTTGTGCTGAATCTTTTATTACTCTTATGATTTGCAGGTGGTTGTAAATAAGCTGTTTGCTTTAACAGGTTTGCTTTTTAGCTGAATTGCAAAATACAACTAGAACGATTAATTGAGACTAATCGCAACTAACCTGAAACTGAGGAGGTTCTATATAAGGAAGAATTAAAACAGATATAAAATGCATCTGATCTTTAATTGCAGGTGTAACCATGAAGATTTTTGGTACATATTGCAGGTTGTTGCTCATTATAGAATTTGTGCTCAGCTTCATAAGGCAAAAAGCTATAGCAGGGGTCTATGATTTCGTTTGTGTGTTAATGATTTAGGTATGGCAAAATTAGAGGTTTCTAGTCAATTTAGGGAACCAGTGACTTAACTTAAGTTAGAATTAAGAATGCCCAATTTGTTTGAGGTCTGTTGTTCATTTTTATACACACATTGCAAATGTGCTTATAAGGAGCTGGCACTTAGTCTGTGAAGGTCAAAAGCTTCATCCGACAACGGATCGGATTGATATATTGGAGCTATTGACTTCACGTGCAGAGGGTTAAGTGCATGCACGCTTACACACATAAGCATGGCATAGGATTGGAATAAACAAAGTCAACAACATTAGGTTAGGAGAGCCAGCGCAGGAGAGGTGTTGGCTTTCTATCTCTTGCAGAGAAGGGAACAGATACCAGACGGGGACACGGAGATATGGGGACCCTTCACAGCAACTGGGGTCAAGTGTCATGGCCTTGGGGCTCCTTGAGAAGATGGATCCCATAACCACAGCGATAACCAGGAAGGGGTTGGCGAAAACTAGGAACACCAGAGACCAACGAGGTTCGAGAGGCTTTTGGCAAAAAGGGGGACACGGCGGTGACAACGGACAACAAACACACAGATCTTTGTTTGAAAGTGGGGCAGGATAATCCCCAGATCTGTGTAACGACTGAAGTCGAAGAAAGAAGAATCCGAGGGCGTTTCTTCACTCCAAGAGGAGGTGGTGAAGGGGCCTGAAGCGTGACAGGCTGAAACTCGAGTCTGAAGCTAAAAGAACAGCTGGGTTGTGGGAAAATTGGAAAACAACGGAGGTGTTGGGGTTGATAAGTGTCATAACGTGTTTGTTTGGTTTGGAGACAAATCCTGGTGTGAGTTGGGCTGGCAAGCCAGCCCAAAGAGGAGGAATGTGACCAGGAGATATTTTATTTTGTATTCTTATGATCACAGTTATAATTAGAAGTATCAATCATTAATCATTTACCATTGTGGAATCTGATGACAGTATAATCTTTGTTTTATATCTATGGTAATCTGAGTAAAGATTAATGTATGCAGGTTATCATCATTGTAATCAAGTCTCAAATGGTATCCACAGCATTGTATTCACCGTCCATAACTGGAGGGTCCAGCAGGACCTTGTTCTAATTCATTTGCAGGCCTACATCAGAACATGCACATAGAGAGTTATGTAAACACGCACGTTCACCCTTATTTACACAGGGAGGTCATGTCAGGACATTCTCTAGTTGGACACACAGGCTCACAGAACTGCACAACATGACATGTCACACACTTGTTTTTCTCTAAAGTATCATCTGATGTTTGTATAAGGAGAACTTTGGACTATGGGGAGACTGTTATCATTTCCAGTAAGGTCTAACTGTGTGATGTCATCATGGGTTTATATAAGGATGGGGAACGGTCCACTCTTTGGAGATCTGTGGCTGTACGCTTGTCTTCCCATGCTTCTGTCTTAGAAGTATGTAATAAAATCACTATGTTTGTCACCTACACGGACTCGGCTGTTTTTCCTTCTTACCCAAACTGAACCAGACGTAACACTGTCCCTAAAAAGATCAACCCGTCGACCCTTGGTGACTACAGGCCAGTGGCTCTTACCTCACATTTCATGAAGACACTAGAGAGACTCATCCTGAAACATCTGCATCTGCTCGTGAAGCCCTGGCTGGACCCCCTGCTGTCATGGTCCAAGGTCGGTGACCCAGCGCTTTAAGTTTATTATTATCATTTTCAAATTCATTATCATGATGTTTATTATTATTGTTTGAGTTCGTTTTGTTATATTCGGTCTGCCTCTGAGTCTGCGTCTCTATCTGTCTTTCTATGCTCCACATTGCCAAAAAAAACCCATTTTGTGCTTCCCCAACAATAAGCCCTGGGTTACCAAAGAAATCAAAGCAACCCTGAACAAGAAAAAAAGAGCTTTCAGAAACGGTGACAGAGATCAGCTGAAATTGGTGCCGGAGCTTAAAGCCAAGATTGCAGAGGGTAAAGAGTCCTACAGAAGGAGGCTGCAAAACAAACTGCAGAAAAACAACACCAGGGAAGTGTCGAATGGAATGCGGGCCATCACTGGCCTGAGACAAAAGAGAGGTGTTGGGATGGATGGGAATGTCGGAAGTGCTAACAACCTAAATCTGCACTTCAATAGTTTTGACTGCCCTGCGTCTCCTGTCTCCACACCCAGCTCTTCCCATCTTCTCCTTTCTCCTCCCCCCTCTCCTGCCCCCTCAGACTGTCTCACCCTGTCCCTCTCAGCAGATGACATCAAAAGAGAATTGGGCAGACTCCACTCCAGCAAAGCTGCTGGCCCTGATGGTGTCATTCCCAGGGCCCTCAGGTGCTGTGCTTCCCAGCTGTCTGGAGTTCTACAACGGATCTTCAGCATGTTTCTGGAAATGCAGAGAGTCCCATCACTCTGGAAGACATCCTGCCTGTTCCCTGTCCCTAAAAAGATCAACCCGTCGACCCTTGGTGACTACAGGCCAGTGGCTCTTACCTCACATTTCATGAAGACACTAGAGAGACTCATCCTGAAACATCTGCATCTGCTCGTGAAGCCCTGGCTGGACCCCCTGCAGTTTGCTTATCTTCTGTCATGGTCCAAGGTCGGTGACCCAGCGCTTTAAGTTTATTATTATCATTTTCAAATTCATTATCATGATGTTTATTATTATTGTTTGACTTCGTTTTGTTATATTCGGTCTGCCTCTGAGTCTGCGTCTCTATCTGTCTTTCTATGGTGTCACCCGGTCTGTTTGTGAATCTGTCTGTTTAGTTCAATGTCTTGTCTGGTTCCATATGTCTGGGTTTCCTGTTTTATTGTGAAGGTCTGTGTCGTATGTGAGTGTGCTCAGTTTACGTTTCCCCTGTCTCGTCAGCTGTGATTTCTCCCAGGTGTGTTCCCCTCCTGTCTCTCATCCCTTGATTACTGCCATCTGTGTATGTTAGGTTTGTAGCATAAACCTATTCGCTGGAACGTTAAGACAATATAATTACACTGCAAGCAAGACGGAAGTAGGCAAAGTTCTTCATGTTACTCGTGCACGGGAGAGAACCAGACAGAGCGCCGTTCCTTCGCTTGACCCCAGTAGCTCTCGTCCGTTCTCCCATACACTGTCCTTTTATTGAGGTTACATGAATATGCATAGGTTCATTAACATACAACGTCTACATACAAACAAAGAGTACCTTGCCTGTGTGTGTGTGTGTGTGTGTGTGTGTTGCTGATCAAAGGGTCAAACATCCTTGGTCAGGAAGAGGGTAGACTAGACCCCCCCCCGGTGAGGAAGTCCAGCAGTTCATCTAAACAGAAAAGCACTTAGACTAGAACAGACGTAGCTACGTTAATCCTACCATAAAACAATTAAAACAAGATGCGACCTCTTCCCGTGCTCCCAGGATGTAGGTGTGCATTCTAGTGTGGAATGCACACCAAGCCTCTGTAGCCTGTTAAAGATCACACAACTTATCACTACACAATTGATTATACACCTCTAAGCATCTATGGTTAAATATTTCTAAGCATAAATGACAATCAACAATACAAACTCTAACAGTGTATTTAAGCCCTGTGTTTTCCTGTGCTCCCTGTCGCGTCGTACCCTCAACTAGCTGTGTGTTCTGCTTCTATGTTCCTAGTGTTTAGTCTCCTGCTCCAGTTTAGTATTTCTTTTCCAGTGTTTCAGTCCTTGGTTCCTCTGTTCTGACTTTTGGTTTTCTTTTGGTGAGTTTAGTTTGTACGAGGTTTTTCCCAGCAATAAAGCTGAGCTTTAAGTTTCATTTCCGTGTCTGAGTTCTGCATTTTGGGTCCACCACTCCTGCTTGCCTGCCACAAAGCGATTCATGACATCTTCCTTGTATCAGCGTGGAGGATGCCATCATCTACCTGCTGAACCAGGTTTATTCTCATCTGGACATTGTTGGGAGCACTGTGAGGGTCATGTTCTTTGACTTCTCTAGTGCTTTTAACATGATCAGACCATCACTGCTGGGTAATAAGCTCACGGAAATGCAGGTGGACGCCCCACTGGTAGGGGAAAGTATCAGGGATGGACAGGAGGAGGAGTACAGGAGTGTGGTGGACAGCTTTGTTGAGTGGTGTGAGCTAAACCATCTACAACTTAACATCACAAAGACAAAAGAACTGATTATGGACTTTAGGAAGCAGGCTCCTCCTCCTAACCCTGTCACCATCAGAGGGGCTGATGTGGAGATCGTTGAGGACTACCGGTAACTGGGGGTACACTTGGGCTGTAAACTGGACTGGACCAAGAACACCAATGCTATCTTCAAGAAAGGGCAGAGTCGGCTTTTCCAACTGAGGCGACTCAGGTCCTTCAATGTTGGTAGGAAAATGCTGACCATGTTCTATAACTCGTGTTGGAGAGCGTCGTGTTCTTGACAGCTGTGTGCTGGGGAAGTGGGGTGAAGACAGCTGATGCCAACAGGCTGAACAAACTGATTAAAAAGGCTGGTTCTGTCCTGGGTGTCAGACTTGAGAACCTGGAGGAGGTGTATGAGAGGAGAATGCTAAAAAAGCTTCTTTCTATCATGGACAACCCCTGTCACCCCATAATGGACCATCGGAGTAAACGCAGCAAAAGACTCATTGCCCCGAAATGCAGAACCGACCGCCACAGTAAATCCTTTGTGCCGGTGGCAATAAGACTGTATAACTCTTCCTCACTCTGCAGGGGATTTTCCTGAGACTATTACCAATGTTTTTCTGTTCCTTTTCAGACCGTGCAATATTACCCAACAGTACCTTATTGAATATTGAATATTTGTTTCATCCCCCCATCATACGCTGCTATATATACTATGTCACTTTCTAGAATCACCTGCACTGATAGTTAAGTTATTTCTTCTCCAGGATACAGTCATTTATATTACTTTGTTAGAGTTATTTGATACTATGTCTTGCACTATCCTATTACTGTATATTACTGTATAATACTTTTCTTATTGTATATATTATATAGCTTATTCATCTGTTCCTCTGTCTCTCCTGCTGTGTTGAGCATGTACATAACAAAATAATTTCCCTCAGGATAAATAAAGTTATTCTTATACTTATTCTTATTGTCATTTTTTTTATTTACAAGATGCCCGATGCTTCAAGTTATCAATTACCAGATATTATTATGGGCATGAAAAATTGTAAGATTACAAACACCAGCTACCATTTCAGTTTTACATGAACAGGTAATCGTACAGCTTCAAATATTTTTGATCATATTCCTAAATGGATAAATGATCTAAAGCTGCCTTTCTGTCTATTTGATGTGTCTGTATAGTTTTTGGCTTAAAGGAAACTGACTGTGTAGTTCCTTGTTATGTAGCAATGGAAAAGAACATACCAATAATCCTGCTTATCAGGGCTGTCAGTCGCTTTCTTTCTTTCGACTTTCTGTTAGACAGATACTGAAGTCACTGCAAGAGCATACTTTAGCTGTGGGGCAATCACACTCGTGGGTTTTGTTTTTTGTTTTTTGGTCTAACCGGTTAGACCTCTTGTCAGTAATGTGTAGGTGTAAACAAAATGTGTATGGATAGCATTTTATGACTCTAGTTAGTTTTGCTTTTGTGGCAGCTATGTTGTTGGTTAGCTTTTCTTAATACCATTAATATAGTCTATTTTCATGGTACACACTTTCTCAGAAAGCAAGAAAAAGTATGCAACTTTTTCTTTTTTTGCCTGTCCGTTTGTTTTGTTTTTTAGCCATCAAAATAATTGCCTGAAGGCCAAGAAAGATGCCAAACGGATTTACTTTACCAAGTGGATCATCGCGGCCTTGTGCAGTGTAAATGGTGGCTGGCTACACAGCTATGGTTACCATGATTAGCACATTGAAGCTGGAAGATGAGCGCTAACATTTACCACCTGATAGAAGATATCGTGAGGATTCTCAGTGGTCAGGGGCAGATGCGATTGCATGGCTGGTTGCTGTAAAAGGATCAAGCTTCAGTCAGGGGAAATACTAATATAATCCATCCACAATACGAGGTTATTCATTAATACAATGCTGCATGGGCTGGGCTGTAGTTACATTGTAAGGTTTTAAAAATGGATGCTGTCAGACCGAGCGGGCGGTCTTTCCTGAGCTCCTGTTACTATGAACATTTCATGGTCATGGTCAAGATGGCGCCGGTGAGGTCGGCTGCCGTGCTAGATGCTCTGCCCCAACTTGTCCACCTTTTGCTGTTTTACAGAGCCGGGAAAACACAAAGACTGAGGAGGAAAAGATTCTGTCCTGCTCTCCCGTCAGTAGTGACCGGCAATGTCAGATTGCTGGTTAATAAGATGGAGGATATCACTGCGCTAACAAGGACAGGGAAAGTTTTCCGAGAATGCAGTGTTATGTGATTCACAGAGACATGGCTGCACAAAAACATCTCGGACCAGGTGGTGGATATAAACGGATTTACGTGTGTGAGAGCAGACAGGGACCCAGGCAGCAGCGAGAAGAAGAGGGGAGGAGGACTCGCTCTTTATGTTAACAACCGCTGGTGTTCCCCCAGTCACGTTAAGGTGAGGATGGCTGTGTGTAACAAACACATCGAACTGTTAGCAGTCGGTCTTCGACCATATTATTTACCGCAGGTGTTTTCCCTCGCCCCTATCGTCATTGTTTATATCGTGAGTGACGCCAACGCCGGGCAGGCATATGACGTCATCAGCTCTGCGACAGCAGACCTACTAAATCGTAGCCCCTCTGCGTTTGTGGCTATAATGGGCGATTTTAACCACACAAACCTCTCCACTGTTCTACCTACATTCAAGCAGTATGTGGACTGCAAAACAAGAGACAATAAAACACTGGACCTGTTTTATGCCAATGCTACTGAGGCATACACCTCCAGCCCTCTCCCTCCTCTGGGCAGGGCTGATCACAACCTGGTCTACCTCCAGCCCCTTTACAGACCGGCCGTCCAGAGACAACCTGCAGCCATAAAAACCGTTACAACATGGACAAGGGTGTCGGAAGAGACTCTGCAGGGATGCTTTGAGTCAACGGACTGAGATGTTCTTTGTGATTCTCATCAGGACAATATTGACAGTCTGACGGGCTGTGTTACAGATTATATTGATTTCTGTGTTGACACTGTGGTTGCTGTTAAGGTTCAAATATTGAGGAAGGAGAGTACAAACAACCATTGGTCCAGAAGATCTTGGTCAAACAACTGATTTTAATGAATACACGCGTGGGAAGACCACTCTGTACGCAGACAGGGATTGATCTTCGACTTAATCAAAGCATACACAGATTTTTATAGCATCAGGGTTTAAATTAATGACGCCCCTTCATACGTCACAGACAGAATATATACATACGTCAAATCAAAATCTCAATGACTTTTAACACAGTTTAAAAGAACATTGTCTTCTATCTTCATAACAGGTACATCCTGTCACTACTGGATGCTCGCTTGTCATCTTGACACCTCAGCAGCAGTTCTGCGACAAACTGCTCTCTTTTTGCAACCCCAAGCAAAACACGACCAAACTTTCACCCATAAATGATTCTCTCTAACTGAGTGTGTGTATGTGTGTGTGTGTGTGCTAACCACAATTGCACCCTATTTCACCTCGCCGACTAGCTCCTGACCTCTAACCAGACAGAGAGACAGAAGCCACTCTCAGATATGTAATAACCGAACTGAAACTATGTATATGTCATCTACTAAATAAATGTTTTAATCAAGAACCTCTACTAAAAGCTTAATACAAGAATATGAACATATAAAAGATATTAAAAATAACCTGATATAAGTGTTTTGTAAGCATGTATTGCAATTCCTTCTATGTTCTAGTTTCCCTCAACATGTATCACCTGGACAGTCACGCCAGTGAAGCTTAAGACCCTTAATGAACCGAACATCAACTCAAAACAAGCACAGATATGCAATATGTATAAAATAGTTATAACTGCATCTGGAATACAAGGTTAATATGATAACCGTATGCATAAACATCTTAAGGCCATCTTAAAGCTATCTGTTACATTGTTAGAGCAATGATCATACTGCAGATTATATTATTAATGCAATGGTAATGATGATGATTCTTTAACAATAGCAGTAAAATAATTTCCCTGCTCCACATTGCCAAAAAAAACCCATTTTGTGCTTCCCCAACAATAAGCCCTGGGTTACCAAAGAAATCAAAGCAACCCTGAACAAGAAAAAAAGAGCTTTCAGAAACGGTGACAGAGATCAGCTGAAATTGGTGCCGGAGCTTAAAGCCAAGATTGCAGAGGGTAAAGAGTCCTACAGAAGGAGGCTGCAAAACAAACTGCAGAAAAACAACACCAGGGAAGTGTCGAATGGAATGCGGGCCATCACTGGCCTGAGACAAAAGAGAGGTGTTGGGATGGATGGGAATGTCGGAAGTGCTAACAACCTAAATCTGCACTTCAATAGTTTTGACTGCCCTGCGTCTCCTGTCTCCACACCCAGCTCTTCCCATCTTCTCCTTTCTCCTCCCCCCTCTCCTGCCCCCTCAGACTGTCTCACCCTGTCCCTCTCAGCAGATGACATCAAAAGAGAATTGGGCAGACTCCACTCCAGCAAAGCTGCTGGCCCTGATGGTGTCATTCCCAGGGCCCTCAGGTGCTGTGCTTCCCAGCTGTCTGGAGTTCTACAACGGATCTTCAGCATGTTTCTGGAAATGCAGAGAGTCCCATCACTCTGGAAGACATCCTGCCTGTTCCCTGTCCCTAAAAAGATCAACCCGTCGACCCTTGGTGACTACAGGCCAGTGGCTCTTACCTCACATTTCATGAAGACACTAGAGAGACTCATCCTGAAACATCTGCATCTGCTCGTGGAGCCCTGGCTGGACCCCCTGCAGTTTGCTTATCTTCTGTCATGGTCCAAGGTCGGTGACCCAGCGCTTTAAGTTTATTATTATCATTTTCAAATTCATTATCATGACGTTTATTATTATTGTTTGAGTTCGTTTTGTTATATTCGGTCTGCCTCTGAGTCTGCGTCTCTATCTGTCTTTCTATGGTGTCACCCGGTCTGTTTGTGAATCTGTCTGTTTAGTTCAATGTCTTGTCTGGTTCCATATGTCTGGGTTTCCTGTTTTATTGTGAAGGTCTGTGTCGTATGTGAGTGTGCTCAGTTTACGTTTCCCCTGTCTCGTCAGCTGTGATTTCTCCCAGGTGTGTTCCCCTCCTGTCTCTCATCCCTTGATTACTGCCATCTGTGTATTTAAGCCCTGTGTTTTCCTGTGCTCCCTGTCGCGTCGTACCCTCAACTAGCTGTGTGTTCTGCTTCTATGTTCCTAGTGTTTAGTCTCCTGCTCCAGTTTAGTATTTCTTTTCCAGTGTTTCAGTCCTTGGTTCCTCTGTTCTGACTTTTGGTTTTCTTTTGGTGAGTTTAGTTTGTACGAGGTTTTTCCCAGCAATAAAGCTGAGCTTTAAGTTTCATTTCCGTGTCTGAGTTCTGCATTTTGGGTCCACCACTCCTGCTTGCCTGCCACAAAGCGATTCATGACATCTTCCTTTTATCAGCGTGGAGGATGCCATCATCTACCTGCTGAACCAGGTTTATTCTCATCTGGACATTGTTGGGAGCACTGTGAGGGTCATGTTCTTTGACTTCTCTAGTGCTTTTAACATGATCAGACCATCACTGCTGGGGAATAAGCTCACGGAAATGCAGGTGGACGCCCCACTGGTAGGGGAAAGTATCAGGGATGGACAGGAGGAGGAGTACAGGAGTGTGGTGGACAGCTTTGTTGAGTGGTGTGAGCTAAACCATCTACAACTTAACATCACAAAGACAAAAGAACTGATTATGGACTTTAGGAAGCAGGCTCCTCCTCCTAACCCTGTCACCATCAGAGGGGCTGATGTGGAGATCGTTGAGGACTACCGGTGACTGGGGGTACACTTGGACTGTAAACTGGACTGGACCAAGAACACCAATGCTATCTTCAAGAAAGGGCAGAGTCGGCTTTTCCAACTGAGGCGACTCAGGTCCCTCAATGTTGGTAGTAAAATGCTGACCATGTTCTATAACTCGGTGTTGGAGAGCGTCGTGTTCTTGACAGCTGTGTGCTGGGGAAGTGGGGTGAAGACAGCTGATGCCAACAGGCTGAACAAACTGATTAAAAAGGCTGGTTCTGTCCTGGGTGTCAGACTTGAGAACCTGGAGGAGGTGTATGAGAGGAGAATGCTAAAAAAGCTTCTTTCTATCATGGACAACCCCTGTCACCCCATAATGGACCATCGGAGTAAACGCAGCAAAAGACTCATTGCCCCGAAATGCAGAACCGACCGCCACAGTAAATCCTTTGTGCCGGTGGCAATAAGACTGTATAACTCTTCCTCACTCTGCAGGGGATTTTCCTGAGACTATTACCAATGTTTTTCTGTTCCTTTTCAGACCGTGCAATATTACCCAACAGTACCTTATTGAATATTGAATATTTGTTTCATCCCCCCATCATACGCTGCTATATATACTATGTCACTTTCTAGAATCACCTGCACTGATAGTTAAGTTATTTCTTCTCCAGGATACAGTCATTTATATTACTTTGTTAGAGTTATTTGATACTATGTCTTGCACTATCCTATTACTGTATATTACTGTATAATACTTTTCTTATTGTATATATTATATAGCTTATTCATCTGGTCCTCTGTCTCTCCTGCTGTGTTGAGCATGTACATAACAAAATAATTTCCCTCAGGATAAATAAAGTTATTCTTATACTTATTCTTATTGTCATTTTTTTATTTACAAGATGCCCGATGCTTCAAGTTATCAATTACCAGATATTATTATGGGCATGAAAAATTGTAAGATTACAAACACCAGCTACCATTTCAGTTTTACATGAACAGGTAATTGTACAGCTTCAAATATTTTTGATCATATTCCTAAATGGATAAATGATCTAAAGCTGCCTTTCTGTCTATTTGATGTGTCTGTATAGTTTTTGGCTTAAAGGAAACTGACTGTGTAGTTCCTTGTTATGTAGCAATGGAAAAGAACATACCAATAATCCTGCTTATCAGGGCTGTCAGTCGCTTTCTTTCTTTCGACTTTCTGTTAGACAGATACTGAAGTCACTGCAAGAGCATACTTTAGCTGTGGGGCAATCACACTCGTGGGTTTTGTTTTTTGTTTTTTGGTCTAACCGGTTAGACCTCTTGTCAGTAATGTGTAGGTGTAAACAAAATGTGTATGGATAGCATTTTATGACTCTAGTTAGTTTTGCTTTTGTGGCAGCTATGTTGTTGGTTAGCTTTTCTTAATACCATTAATATAGTCTATTTTCATGGTACACACTTTCTCAGAAAGCAAGAAAAAGTATGCAACTTTTTCTTTTTTTGTCTGTCCGTTTGTTTTGTTTTTTAGCCATCAAAATAATTGCCTGAAGGCCAAGAAAGATGCCAAACGGATTTACTTTACCAAGTGGATCATCGCGGCCTTGTGCAGTGTAAATGGTGGCTGGCTACACAGCTATGGTTACCATGATTAGCACATTGAAGCTGGAAGATGAGCGCTAACATTTACCACCTGATAGAAGATATCGTGAGGATTCTCAGTGGTCAGGGGCAGATGCGATTGCATGGCTGGTTGCTGTAAAAGGATCAAGCTTCAGTCAGGGGAAATACTAATATAATCCATCCACAATACGAGGTTATTCATTAATACAATGCTGCATGGGCTGGGCTGTAGTTACATTGTAAGGTTTTAAAAAATGGATGCTGTCAGACCGAGCGGGCGGTCTTTCCTGAGCTCCTGTTACTATGAACATTTCATGGTCATGGTCAAGATGGCGCCGGTGAGGTCGGCTGCCGTGCTAGATGCTCTGCCCCAACTTGTCCACCTTTTGCTGTTTTACAGAGCCGGGAAAACACAAAGACTGAGGAGGAAAAGATTCTGTCCTGCTCTCCCGTCAGTAGTGACCGGCAATGTCAGATCGCTGGTTAATAAGATGGAGGATATCACTGCGCTAACAAGGACAGGGAAAGTTTTCCGAGAATGCAGTATTATGTGATTCACGGAGACATGGCTGCACAAAAACATCTCGGACCAGGTGGTGGATATAAACGGATTTACGTGTGTGAGAGCAGACAGGGACCCAGGCAGCAGCGAGAAGAAGAGGGGAGGGGGACTCGCTCTTTATGTTAACAACCGCTGGTGTCCCCCCAGTCACGTTAAGGTGAGGATGGCTGTGTGTAACAAACACATCGAACTGTTAGCAGTCGGTCTTCGACCATATTATTTACCGCAGGTGTTTTCCCTCGCCCCTATCGTCATTGTTTATATCGTGAGTGACGCCAACGCCGGGCAGGCATATGACGTCATCAGCTCTGCGACAGCAGACCTACTAAATCGTAGCCCCTCTGCGTTTGTGGCTATAATGGGCGATTTTAGCCACACAAACCTCTCCACTGTTCTACCTACATTCAAGCAGTATGTGGACTGCAAAACAAGAGACAATAAAACACTGGACCTGTTTTATGCCAATGCTACTGAGGCATACACCTCCAGCCCTCTCCCTCCTCTGGGCAGGGCTGATCACAACCTGGTCTACCTCCAGCCCCTTTACAGACCGGCCGTCCAGAGACAACCTGCAGCCATAAAAACCGTTACAACATGGACAAGGGTGTCGGAAGAGACTCTGCAGGGATGCTTTGAGTCAACGGACTGAGATGTTCTTTGTGATTCTCATCAGGACAATATTGACAGTCTGACGGGCTGTGTTACAGATTATATTAATTTCTGTGTTGACACTGTGGTTGCCAAAAAAAACCCATTTTGTGCTTCCCCAACAATAAGCCCTGGGTTACCAAAGAAATCAAAGCAACACTGAACATCTTCTTTGTATCAGCGTGGAGGATGCCATCATCTACCTGCTGGACCTGGTTTATTCTCATCTGGACATTGTTGGGAGCACTGTGAGGGTCATGTTCTTTGACTTCTCTAGTGCTTTTAACATGACCATCACTGCTGGGGAATAAGCTCACGGAAATGCAGGTGGACGCCCCACTGGTAGGTTGGATTACGGACTATTCAATAAGTAGACCACAGTATGTTCGACTGAAGGCTTGTCCCACAGGGGCGCCGCAGGGGACGGTCCTATCACCCTTCCTCTTCACCCTCTACACATCTGACTTCAGGTACAAGTCTCAGTCATGTCATCTGCAGAAATTCTCTGATGACCCTGCCATTGTGGGCTGTATCAGGGATGGACAGGAGGAGGAGTACAGGAGTGTGGTGGACAGCTTTGTTGAGTGGTGTGAGCTAAACCATCTACAACTTAACATCACAAAGACAAAAGAACTGATTATGGACTTTAGGAAGCAGGCTCCTCCTCCTAACCCTGTCACCATCAGAGGGGCTGATGTGGAGATCGTTGAGGACTACCAGTAACTGGGGGTACACTTGGGCTGTAAACTGGACTGGACCAAGAACACCAATGCTATCTTCAAGAAAGGGCAGAGTCGGCTTTTCCAACTGAGGCGACTCAGGTCCTTCAATGTTGGTAGGAAAATGCTGACCATGTTCTATAACTCGTGTTGGAGAGCGTCGTGTTCTTGACAGCTGTGTGCTGGGGAAGTGGGGTGAAGACAGCTGATGCCAACAGGCTGAACAAACTGATTAAAAAGGCTGGTTCTGTCCTGGGTGTCAGACTTGAGAACCTGGAGGAGGTGTATGAGAGGAGAATGCTAAAAAAGCTTCTTTCTATCATGGACAACCCCTGTCACCCCATAATGGACCATCGGAGTAAACGCAGCAAAAGACTCATTGCCCCGAAATGCAGAACCAACCGCCACAGTAAATCCTTTGTGCCGGTGGCAATAAGACTGTATAACTCTTCCTCACTCTGCAGGGGATTTTCCTGAGACTATTACCAATGTTTTTCTGTTCCTTTTCAGACCGTGCAATATTACCCAACAGTACCTTATTGAATATTGAATATTTGTTTCATCCCCCCATCATACGCTGCTATATATACTATGTCACTTTCTAGAATCACCTGCACTGATAGTTAAGTTATTTCTTCTCCAGGATACAGTCATTTATATTACTTTGTTAGAGTTATTTGATACTATGTCTTGCACTATCCTACTACTGCATATTACTGTATACTACTATTCTTATTGTATATATTATATATCTTATTCATCTGCTCCTCTGTCTCTCCTGCTGCGTTGAGCATGTACATGACAAAAGAATTTCCCTCAGGATAAAAAACGTTATTCTTATACTTATTCTTATTGTCATTTTTTTTATTTACAAGATGCCCGATGCTTCAGGTTATCAATTACCAGATATTATTATGGGCATGAAAAATTGTAAGACAATGTTCAACATATAGAAAGTATCCTGCTTGTAGATCAAACACAATTGACTTTTTATGCACGTTTACATATTGATGGTAATTTGCAGTGATTTTGTATTTATTGAAATACAAACTGTTGATTTTTAATGATGATTTTATTGTTGTTTCAATAGTAGTGCTGTGCGAAAGTGATGAAAAATCAACATCAGAGTTCAACAATGAATCAATACCAAATTGTTTCAATATCAACATTGTTTGAAAATCTGATGTTAAATCAATGTCAGTTAAATCAATGGGTTCAACATCGTTTCAAGATTAACAGGTATTAAGAGACAGTGCAAAAGTGATGTAAAATTATTAACAGATGGAATTGCATGATAATATCTATGAAGCCAGGTAACACACACCAATTAGTTAAACTGCAGGAATGTCTTAAAGAGATAAAGACCTGGATGGCCGCTAACTTTCTGCTTCTTAATTCAGATAAAACTGAGGTTATTGTACTCGGCCCTGAAAATCTTAGAAATATGGTATCTAACCAGACTGTTACTCTGGATGGCATTACCTTGGCCTCCAGTAACCCTGTGAGGAACCTTGGAGTCCTTTTTGACCAGGATATGTCCTTCAACGCACATATTAAACAAATATGTAAGACTGCTTTCTTCCATTTGCGCAACATCTCTAAAGTTAGAAATATCCTGTCTCAGAGTGACGCTGAAAAACTAGTTCAGGCTGAACTACTGTAATTCATTAATATCAGGATGTCCAAAAAACTTGCTGAAAAGCCTTCATCTAATCCAAAATGCTGCAGCAAGTGTACTGACAGGGACTAGAAAGAGAGAGCAGATTTCTCCTGTTTTGGCTTCCCTTCATTGGCTTCCTGTTAAATCCAGAATTGAAATTCAAAATCCTGCTCCTCACATACAAGGTCTTAAATAATCAGGCCCCATCTTATCTTAATGACTTTGTAGTACCATATCACCCTATTAGAGCACTTCGCTCTCGCACTGCAGGCCTACTTGTTGTTCCTAGAGTATTTAAAAGTAGAATGGGAGGTAGAGCCTTCAGTTTTCAGGCCCCTCTTCTGTGGAACCAGCTTCCAGTTTGGATTCGGGATTAGGCTTAAAACTTTCCTTTTTGCTAAAGCATATAGTTAGTGCTGGACCAGGTGACCCTGAATCCTCCCTTAGTTATGCTGCAATAGACGTAGGCTGCCGGGGATTCCCATGATGCATTGAGTTTTTCCTTTCCAGTCACCTTTCTCACTCACTATGTGTTAATAGACCTCTCTGCATTGAGTCATACCTGTTATTAACCTCTGTCTCTCTTCCACAGCATGTCTTTCATCCTGTCTTCCTTCTCTCACCCCAACCGGTCGCAGCAGATGGCCCTGCCCCTCCCTGAGCCTGGTTCTGCCGGAGGTTTCTTCCTGTTAAAAGGGAGCTTTTCCTTCCCACTGTCGCCAAAGTGCTTGCTCATAGGGGGTCATATGATTGTTGGGTTTTTTCTCTGTATCTATGAAGCGCCTTGAGGCGACTTTTGTTGTGATTTGGCGCTATATAAATAAAATTGAATTGAATTGAATTAAATATTAACAGACAGTGCAAAAGTGATGTAAAATCAATATCAGATGGAATTGACTGATATTGATTTAACATTATTACAATGAACGTTTGCTATCTGGTTGTCTTTAGAAAACATTGTTTTTACAGTTTCTTCCAGCTGTAAACACCACTGTTTTATTAAAAAAATAAACATTGCATGTATTCTTTATCTTTTTTTTTTTTTTTTTTTTTTTGGCCTGTCCCGTTTGGCTCTTTTGCCATCAGAATTGTTGTCTAAAGGCAAAGAAAGATGCCCAACGGATTTACTTTACCAAACTGACCATCCCAGCCTTGCCGTAATGGTCCATTTGATTCACCTTTTATTGTTTATTTTATTTTCACTTACTGAATACGGGACAGACTTGACTGGGGGAAAGAAGGGGAGAAAGAAAGAGGGAAAGAGAAACAGCTGAGAAGAGGGACGGGGGAGAAGGGCAAAAGACAAAAACCAACAGAACGGGCAGAGAAAAAAAATGCATATATCAATCACCTGGATCACCTGCTGAGAAAGAAAAAAGAAAGCAAGCAGAAGAGAACAAGAGTAATAGAATAAACAACAGCACAATGATATATGGGAATATGACAGTAAATACTAAATGTTAAACATTATTGTGCAGCACATAAGATCAACAGAACACAGTGTGCTTTGAGGTAGGAGCCAAAAAGGGTGTAGTTTGTGGGTGTGATCTCCCGTGTGTACACCTGTGAGCATGGACGCGCTTGTTTTTTGTTTTTTTAAAAGGTTCCTTCATGTAATAATCTGCTAGAGGGTGTGGGGGGGCCACAGCCCCGTCCTCCAGGGCGTGAAGCAGGTGTGGAGGAGATCAAAACTCCAGACATCCAGAGGCCCCCAGAACACAAGAGACCAAGGAAGACCAACAGAGGGGCAGCTGCGCCACTGTCCCGGAAAGAGCTGAGGAGAGTCCCAGATGAGGGCTCACTCAGCAGCCGCGGAGCAGAAGCCAGGGGGAGTTGCAGTGACGCGCCCCTGAGCTCCGCCGGCAGCCAGCTGCGCCTGAGTGACCGAGCCCCAGGCCGAGAGGCCGGGGGCACCCCACCTCCGAAGTGGCCCGAGCGAGCCCCAGGCTCCAGGCCCCGATAAGCGGCCGCCAAGGAGTGAGCCGGTGTGTACCTGGACGCCCATCCCCGGACACACACATGTATTCTTTATCATAGTTCTGGTTTTACGTGCCTATCAACACCATTTTAAAAACTGGTAAATAGTTTGAAGTCCGCACTTTCGACCCAACTTGAAATGGAGACTTTGGGTCGTTGCATCTTGTTGCTTTGTTGTCTTAAATTGGCCATGTGATTCTGACACGCCGGCGCATCCATGGACCCCCGAGGGTTGAAATAGCAAAGTCTAATAATTTTTGAAGTGAAACCAAATATGGCCTTTTGGCAGATTAAGTTAAAAATTATGTTCAATTTTCCCTTTAGCACTGACTTTATGCTTTTCTTTCTTTGACTGAATTTTGTTCTGTCATGTTACGGCTGTGTGGAGGCAGGAGAGGACCCAAGATGCAGACTCGTCGAGGTAAAATGTAAACTCAAAAGCAGCTTTTTTGCTGACCGGAAAATAAACAGACAACTGGAAAGCAAGAAAAAAAACACACAAGGAAACACCAGGAGAGACAAAGCACAAGGGGACGACGTGATGCTGAACAGAGTAAAACACAGACATTAACTACAAGAGGATGAGGGAATAAGGACCAGATGGGGAACACATCTGATACAAATCCATCCGAGTCCAAAACAAAAGGAAAAATCCACCAAGATTACTGAAGCACACTAAACAGTCCAAATCAGAGTATTCAGAGTAACACTAGAGCTCAAGGAACAGTTCCCACAGAGGGTCAGGAGGTCGACCCAAAAGTCAACGGCTAAAAAGTCCAGAATTCAGAAGTTCAGGGGGCCGACCTTACAGAAAGCAACCATGATGTAGACAAAGCCAGTCCGGAGGCCAACCACAAAGTAGGCTGCGGCGCTGACACAGTTCAGGAGACTGATGATGTCCAGCCAGTGGCCTGAAAAGTTGCCTGAAAAGTGGCTGGCAATGTTGAGGTGGCAAACGTGGTTATAGACGGCCATACTAGATGTGGACGTGCAGTCCGAACAGGACATGGACCAGATGGTGGCCTGGCCACTGCAGGACCAGACAAGGCAGGACCAGACAGTGGTGGCACTGCAGACGACGGCGTGGAAACCATAGATGCTGACTTACCGGACTCACCAGAGCTGTCAACAGACCCGAGGTGCTGAAGAGATTCTTTGGACACTCCAGCAAAGGCAGACGGCTAAACAGGCCCCTTGGACCCTCCTGCAGAGACAGAAATGGTAAAAATGGTAAATGGCCTGTATTTGTATAGCGCTTTATGCTTTGAATTGGTCTCTCGGACCCTCCAGCAGAGACAGACGCAGAACCAGCAGGTGAGTCCTCTGGCAGACATGACCCAAGAGGCATGAGGTTTTGTGGCAGACACAAAACAGAACCAGCAGGCACGGAGTCCTCTGGCAGACATGAAGCAGATGGCTGGAACCATTCTCCTGAACCAGCAGGGGCAGACATGAGGAATGGCTGAAGCAGTTATCCTGAATGCAAAGCTGATGACACAGATGGTGGTGTGGAAGCCAGGGAGTGCTGGATTAGCTCACCCGAGCCTCCAGTGGGAGCAGATATAGGGCCAGAATGTGCGGAGACCCCGGGCTGAACAGGTAGCTGAGCAGGTCGTGGAGCAGAAAGAGCTAACGGCTGAGCTGCAGGCAGAGTTAAGAGCTGAGCTACAGGCAGAGCTGGTAACTGAGCTAGAGACAGAGCTAGAGACATCATAACAAGGTGGCTCTAGGATATCAGTCTCTTTTTAAAAATGTTTTTAAAAAATTCTTGATTTTATTTAAAAAATGGACCGTGTACAATATTAACATAAATGTTGAAAGAAAAGAAAAAAAAAGGAAAATAAAAGAGACAGAGCTAGAGACTAAACAGGTGACTGAACTTGAGCCCGAGCTAGTGAATAGGAGACTAAGCTAGTGACAAAACAGAGCTATTAACTGAACTGACGACTGAGCTACAGACTGAAATAGATGTTGTAGTGGTTGTTGCAAAGATGATAGTGGCGGTGGTTGTGATCGTAGCTGAGCTAACCCTCCTGACCCTTCAGAAGATGTAGAAAATGGGTGGATGGGCTCACCTGGGCCTCCAGTGAAGACAGGAATAGGTGCAGGCACCTGCTGGACACTAGCCGCTCCCACCCGAGGAGTAAGTAAGGGTATGGAGACAGGCTGTGTCCTGGCAGATCTCATCCCTGGGACCGGCGGAGCAGATCGGACACCAGTCACACCCACCTGAGCAGTAGGTACGGGTGCAGGATGTCTGTGAAGGTTCTCAGTCATCCAGGTCATCGTAGTCTAAGGAGTCTTGGAAAGAAAAGTGTCTGGACTTCTTTAAGTTGCTTGAAAACATTTCACCTCTCATCCTAGAAACTTCTTCAGTTCTATCTAAAAAGTGTGTTTTCGTCTCCCACTTTATCTTCCAATTGTTATGACAAAAATTCTCCTGCATGACCCACAATGAATCCTGGGATATGTTGGGACCCGAAGGATACACCCGACCCATTGTTAAAATCTAGTGAAATAAAGGATGCATTTGTCGCTGCATTTGGAGGACTCTTCCAATTTGGACAGCCTTTGTCACGTCACTGTGACATTGTTGCCTGCATTTGTGGCATTCAAAGGATCCTTCCCCTGAATTTTGAAACAGCCAGAGTCTCTGCAGTAGTGACTTGACGTGGAGTGACTGTGTCACGTTCCCGCCTACACACATATTAGACCAGCAGCACCTTCACCGTCCAATCAGATCAAAGAAGGCATCAGTGTGACAAAGAAATAAGCGCTGCTTGGACCCGACGAGCGCACAGCCTCAGTTTCCCAGAGACTCGCTGCTGCGCATCTTAAAGGGAGAGGCGTCAGAGCTGACGGGATTTTATCTGCCGACGGGAAATCTTACCGCGCCTCCTTCCTTGCAACCTGCGGCTGACAAATTGAAGGAAAGCCCCGAGAAGGGATAGTGCTGTCCATACTGCATTTTGCATTTTTGGAGGTGCGTGTCAGGTTACCTCGTAGGGTTAAAATGAGTTTATTTTTTTTTTATCTATTTTTAGACAGCGATGAGATCAGCAGCATACTCTACAGACGCTCATGTAACACTTATGTGCGTGTCTCAAATACTCCCAGATCAAAACAAGAGTATGTCACCCAAATTTGACACCAAAGAGCTCAAAGATTTGGACCAGTAGGTTCGGCTACGTACAGGAGAGGCGAACTGAATGAGACTCAGACAACCGCGAGTTTTGAAAAATAGCCGGAATTGTATTTTTCTTTTCAATTAGAAATAACAGGACATTATGACAAACACACAAAACACTTACAAATGAAATTCTTCCCTTTCGGTACCGGTACTCTCTCAATAATACCTTTTGGCAAAATCACAGTGATCACTCGATGAAAACAAAAAAAAGAAATCTTACCTGGGTGCACCCTTTCTAGAGGTACAGTTCACATCTAACAATGAACCACAATGTCAATCATCAGCATATAAATGTTAACACTTATTTGCATTTTCACAGACTTCGTTTACAAATAGCAACAGTTAATCAGCTGGAGGGTTATTTCCGACCGCTCACACTCACTTTTGTCCACATTCATGGAATGTACAGAGTCCGTAAAACGTGTCCTTAAAACAACCCGCCCGTGAGTCCAGGGGGATGTGTGTGAAAAAGGGGGACTACGAGTACAAAATGGCGTGGTGTGTCTCTGGTTTGTTGCATCTGGCCTACCACACTCTGATGTGCAGGACAGAACAAAGTCATTTGGTCCTTCAACGGGGTTGGCTCGCCATCAATTTCAGGATCCGTTGGAATGCACCAGGAAGATACAAACCAAAGAAACAAAAAAAACAAAACCAAACAAAAGGAAAAAAAAAAAACCTGACCGATCTCAGAATTAGAAAGACGGAGCAGCGCGAGATGGCGCACAACCGATGAAATGGCGTCGTCTCTAACTCCCGACCTTTCTCGACTCGTCTCAGTAAATCGCTGTGTCTCGTTTCCTCACTAGCTTGCTCATGGAAAGTTCGCGAGCGGAAGAGAGAAAAGAAAAATCTGTGTCCTCCTAGGCAGGGGCGGCAGGCGGAGCCTGTACCACGTTTCAGCAGCTCATTGGCCTAGAGTAGCACATGTCTAAACCAGAACAGTTAACTCCTTAACTGCTGCACCTATGGTTTATTCATTACAAATGAAGTGTGCTGCTTAGATTAATGATTCTTTTATTCTGGTGTATTCTAGTTAAGCCATACTCAAATATGGGTTACACCCTCCCCACTTGATGGTATGCACGTCCCTGTGCATCCAAATGGTTAGACTGCATAGAGCTTGAAATGGCTTCGTTTAGGCTATTAAATACTGCATTAACAACATACAGTAAGGGGTTACCTAAGGTAGAATACTGCAACCTTTCTGGTGTCTGACGTGACCTTTGAGATCGACGAAGAATGTCATGTTCTTCCCGAGAGCTGTTCTGTGAACCAAATGAACTGGGCTGCTCAGTTATGACTCTTTCTTGGTCATTAGGACGCTCTAGCATAGTCTCATCCACTTCGGGCAGGACTTGCTCACTAGGTTGCTGGGTCCTTTCCACAGGATTTTCAACTTGAACGTTGGTTTCCCGCAAACTAGGCTCAGGTAAGTCCACATGTTCGGGTAAGTTCTCAGTTGCAGTTTCAGGTAAGTTCACAACTTCCGTTTCCTCAATTTCCTCGGATTGTCTGTCACATTCGGTGGGGTTGTCACGTTCGGTGGGGTTGTCACGTTCGGCGGGGTTGTCACGTTCGGCGGGGTTGTCACGTTCGGCTTCATCATAAGCTGGAAATTGTCTTTGCACACTTTCAGTGCGGGGCACAACGAGAGTTGGCTTGACAGAGCTGGTAATGGAGATTGGTATCCAGGTAGGTACTGGTAAATACTCGGAGTCGAGGTCGTCGTCGTCTTCCTGAACAACAGTTTGCCTTGTGTTCCGCCGAGCCTGGGGCTTTTTGGGACTGTTTTCAGTTGACTCTGTGACCGGTATGAAGCTACAAGGAAGGAGCAGGTCTCTGTGCAATGTTCGGACTGGTCTTTCTTTCGCTTCCGGTTTGACCGTATAGACTGGTAGTTCGCCTGCTCTTCTCAGAACTACGTACACATCATCTTCCCATCTGTCTGCCAACTTATGCTTTCCCCTCAGTTTAACATTACGCACGAGAACCCTGTCACCCACGTTGAGAGTTGAGTCAACCACTTGCTTGTCAAAGCGAGTTTTATTGCGCTCAGCATTCTTTTGTGCGTTTGAGGTTGCGATCTTAAAACTCTCCTCCAACCTATGTTTTAGATCACTGACGTACTGGGAGTGTGACTTCTTCTGAGCATTCACAGGCAACCCAAATACTAGATCAATGGGAAGCCTTGGTTGTCTCCCAAACATCAGCACATAAGGCGAATAGCCCGTCACATCATTCTTGGTACAATTATATGCATGTACTAGAGGTTTTACATACTCTTTCCAATGCAACTTCTCATTGTCATTCAAGGTACCAAGCATTTGGAGAAGTGTTCTGTTGAACCTCTCAACTGGATTGGCTCTGGGGTGGTATGGCGTTGTGTGTATCTTTTTCATGCCAATAATTTCGCAGAGTTGTTTTATTGTCTTCGATTCGAAATCGGGGCCTTGATCACTTAAAAGTCTCTCTGGGACACCATAATGAACAATGAAGTTCTCCCAGAGGGCCTTTGCAACAGTGCGCGCTCGTTGGTTGGGTGTAGGGACAGCTACTGTGAACTTAGTGAAGTGATCAGTCATAACTAATACATCCTTAGTGTTAGACTGATCTGGCTCAATAGATAGATAATCTATACAGACCAGTTCAAGGGGCCTGCTTGTCTTGATGTTCATGAGGGGAGCTGCCCTCTCTGGCCTACACTTCCGGCGAACACACCGTTCACACGTGTTGATCATTTTTTCAACTGACGTCTGCATTTTTGGCCAGTAAAACCGAGTTCTGACCAGGTCAATAGTGCGGTCAGTTCCTAGATGGCCCATGTTACTGTGGAGGTGTTGGAAGACTACTGACCTCAACTCCTCGGGTAACACGAGTTGAAAGGAGATGTCTGGACCGGTTTGCCTCTTTCGGTAAAGAACTCCATTCTGCAGTTCAAGACGACAGAGCTCACGCAGCAACAAGGGAAGCTCAGGTAGTTCTGCTCTAAGACTGGGAGGTGGGGTCTGACCAGTTTCTAGCAGAGTGACTATAGCATCGAGAGCTGGGTCTAGCCTCTGTTTCTGTCTGAGCTCATCCTCTGCCATAGGCGGGGGAAGAGGAGAACCATTCAACAGCTCCCCTGCAAAGCTATCAGGGACAGCTGTAGCATGTAAGGCTAAGGACTCAACTAAAGCCAAACCTGGGCAAGTGAATGACCCTGAATCCAGGCCTGCAGAATTAACTGAATGCCTTTCGCAGATGGCCTGTACAACCTCCCTAGAAACCATTTCTTTGTCATCGCCACTGAGGTGAGTGAGGGCGAATTGCCGGATCCTTTCACTTTCCTTCTGTGAGACAGGATCATCACCTGGGCTACCATGGGGACGACGAGACAGTGCATCCGCGTCTACGTTTTGTTTGCCAGCCCTGTACTGGAGTTGGAATGAAAAAGTAGACAAGGCTGAGAGCCAACGGTAACTCGTTGCATCCAGCTTCGCTGATGTTAGGATGTACGTTAACGGATTACTGTCTGTCACTACTGTGAATTCTGTACCATATAGGTAGTCTGAGAACTTTTCGGTGACAGCCCACTTAAGGGCCAAGAACTCCAGCTTGTGGGCTGGATATCTCATCTCACTTCTTGAAAGTCCTCTGCTAGCAAAGGCTATGGCCCTCAACTGTCCATCCTGGAGTTGGTACAGAGCGGCACAAAGGCCAATGGTACTAGCATCCGTATGGAGGATATATGGGAGTCTGGGGTCGGCAAAGCCCAACACTGGGGCTGAGGTTAGCCTACCAATGATTTGTTCAAAAGCCTCTTGACACTTTTGAGTCCACCTGTCACCAAATAGCTCTTTCGGGCTATGGTACATGGAGCTTTGTTGCTTCGTGGGTCTTTTCTTTCCTTTTCTCAATGGTGGGTAACCAGCGGTTAACTCATTCAACGGCCTTACAATATTAGAAAAACCCTGGACGAATCGCCGGTAGTACCCAGCAAAGCCCAAAAATGACCTTAACTCTTTAAGGTTGGTGGGGACGGGCCAACTCGTGAGGGCTTTGATCTTCTCTGCATCAGTCTCGACTCCACGCTCTGACACCACGTGGCCGAGATACTTAACAGAGGTTTGGAAAAATTTACACTTCTCGGGTGCTAATTTTAACCCAAACTCTTTCAGCCGCAACAGGACCTTCTTCAGGCGTTGCTCGTGTTCTTCAAGAGATGATGAAAAGATGATGAGGTCATCAATAAAGACAAGGACCTCCTTAAGATTCATCGGACCCATACACCGCTCCATGAGCCTTTGAAAAGTGGAGGGTGCGTTGGTGATCCCTTGGGGCATCCTATTGAATTCCCAAAATCCTAAGGGACATACGAAGGCTGTTTTCTGCTTGTCTGACTCTGACATCTCAATCTGATAATATCCCGACTTGAGATCTAGGACCGAGAACCATTTCGACCCTGCTAGAGCGGAAAAAGCCTCTTCCAGATTCGGGAGTGCATATGCATCTTTGATGGTTTGGAGGTTTAACCTCCGATAGTCAATGCACAAGCGAACTGAACCATCTTTCTTTTTGACTACTACGATTGGGGAAGCGAATGGTGATTCAGATTCCCGTATCACTCCCACGTCGAGCAGTTCCCGCAGGTGCTTCCTCACGGCCTCCACATCGTGTGGATGTATTGGTCGGGGTCTGGACTTGAATGGGGTTTCATCACTAAGCTTGATGTGATGTTGCACCTTCTCTGTGTGTCCAAAATCCAATGCATGCTGTGAAAACACTCCAGGCATTGAATTTAGCAACTTTGTGACACGATTTCTCCATTCATCAGGTAGGTCATTTCCAAAGTCGAAACTGATTTCTTCAGGTTGAGAAGAATTTCCTGAGTGGTCTGAAGAGTTTGACATCTTCTCTGTCTGTTCTTTACATATGACTCTGGTCACAGCATTAATGTCAGCTAGCACACGGCCTGACGGGACAACAATGTCGTGATCGGTTTCATTTTTCACTACAACCGGCAGCTTACAAGGCCGCTTGGCTGGCAGGTTGACAAGACCAGTTAACACAAGCAAACCACTGGGCAAGGGAAAATCTGATGACGATTCGACAACTGCACATTTCTCATTAATGGAGTTGGGAATGTACACCGAAGCTTCTAAAACTGCCGTCTGCCCTGCCGCCACCACAGCTTGCTCTTTACCCGTTAACTTTGCACACCCAAGGCTGCAATTGCTAGCGGCTTTTCGACGTACTCCAAGGATTTTGAGGAGCGCTCTGAAACCATGGGGGACGGGCTGAAAGTTCGCACTGGACTCATGGAAGTCAGCATAAAGGGCATCTAAGGTATTTGTACCTATCAAGATCTGTTCTCGCGCCTCGGCTCGCAGAGGGGGGATAACTAATGCTAGGGTATTAACACTAATATCCGAACCCACAAAGTTCTTGAGAAAGGTGATTGAGAGTTCTACATAACCTAGGTAAGGGACGGATTGGCCGTTTGCACACTCTACATCCAGGAGATCGCCCAACGGGTTTATAGGCAAGTCTGAGAGATGCTTCTCATAAAAACTCTGAGGCACGGTTGTCACTTGTGACCCTGTATCAAGAAGACAGTTCGTTTCTCTGCCAGCGATAATGACAGTAGCAGAAGTTTTGGTTCCGACCAAACCCTTTGGAAGGTGTATAGACGGCGCTTTTGACTGAACTTCCCTTGAAAAGGCACGTTGAGGCTTGGGACGAGAATTGTCTCCGGCAGCCCCCACTTGTCCCACACTGGAGGCTGGGATTAGTTTAAAGGCGGCTCATCACTGGCCCTAGTTGATGCTTCCCAACTAGATTGCCTTTCTCTCAGCTGTTTTCGCTTCATGGCCACTAAGGATGGATTTGGTTCGCTTTCACATGACGAGGCAATATGACCGTCCTCACCACAGTGAAAGCAATACCAAGGACGCGGCTTTGCATTGGCTTTTGCAAAGTTCTGTGCGGTCGAAGCCTTCCTTTTCGTGGGGTAGACTTCGACTTTGGCATTAACTGTGTGGCACTCTGACTTTGAGTGCTTGGGCTGATTCTGCTTTTGGCTTTCTATTTTCCAACTGTTAAGTTGTGCACTCAAATCAGCAATTTGTTTCTTTAACACATTGAGGTTGGATTCACAGCTACTTGCTGTTTGTACATTTGACATGGCCCGGTGCTTTGGATTGCTAGGGCCAGGTTTGCTCTGACCAAGATGTTGTCTCATACGATGGACTTTTGAGGCTTGCTTGTCCTCTTCCGTGCGTAGGAGCAAGAGTAGCTCAGAGAACGAAGGTGGGCTCTCTTTTCTTTGTCCTAGCTGGAGGTCGCTGATGAGACTGTCCTCCCAACAGCCACGAAGGAATTGCTTTAACAATTGCTTGTCAAAATCCGACACATTGACACCTCCACGTCGCATTGCTTTGGTCAAACAGACATGTAACCTTTGCAAATAGGCTGATGGTCTTTCTCCTTCATTCTGAAGTGTGTTCATGAATCGCGCATAGAGCTCATCGCCATCTTCGACGGCTCCAAACGCAGAATCGAGTACTCTCAGGTACTCAGAGGGTCTAGCATTTGGACCTAAATGCTTAGTGACGTCTGTGGCAGGCGACAGAAGACTGTCAAGGATCCTCTGTGTGCAGTTCAAGTCAGAAACGGCTGGATCACTCATGAGGACTTCAACACTTGTGCGCCAGGCGTCGTAATCAGCTTCACTGTTAGGGCGAGGAATGCGCCCAGAGAAAGCTCTAATCCTACTCGGCATGGGCGAGTGTGAAGAAACTTCACTACTGCGCACCACATGTTCAACTACCACCCGCCGGACATTGGGCGGGTTAAGCTCAAGTGTGGGATGGAACTGGGTCGGTGAGTCAGGATCGATCAGGTTTTGATTTAAGGTTGGAATCGAATCCGTAGACTGTGAAAAATCAGCAGCAGGTTGACTGGGGGAATGGTCACCCTGTGCATGCAAACTTGTCTCGCCTCTGTCAACAGGGGGAGAAACTGTAGGCTGAGGAGGTAGGGGGGGCACGTTTAAGTTAGCCAGTCCCTCTTTGAGCATGTTTTCTAGTGAATGGCCACTAAGATTGGCCATTTCAGACAGTTGTCTCATGTATGCTCTTGTGACATTCCTCGCATTCGCTGCATACGCCTCAGTTAAACTCCTAATTTCAAACGTGACTTCAGGCTGAGCAGAGCTTTGAATAGTCTGCGGCAAAAGAGGATTCAAAGTATCCATTGCACTGGCATGATTGAACTCAGCTATCATCTGCCTGTGAAACTCAGAATGCGGATCATCTATACGGATGTGGCGGTTAACTGAACCGTGTTTCCCCAGGTAAATAGCTACTTCTTCATCGAGGTCGCTGTTAGTAAGCCCTTTTATGATTACTGCGTTTGGGATTTTAATTGCCTCTTTAAGTACTACGTCCATTTTGTCAAACTAGGTTTTGATTGTTTCTTATCGTTGTAATACTTAATAAGATGAGTCTCATGCAGTTTCACAATAACTCCTGGCTGCTGGCTCGCCAACTTGTAACACTTATGTGCGTGTCTCAAATACTCCCAGATCAAAACAAGAGTATGTCACCCAAATTTGACACCAAAGAGCTCAAAGATTTGGACCAGTAGGTTCGGCTACGTACAGGAGAGGCGAACTGAATGAGACTCAGACAACCGCGAGTTTTGAAAAATAGCCGGAATTGTATTTTTCTTTTCAATTAGAAATAACAGGACATTATGACAAACACACAAAACACTTACAAATGAAATTCTTCCCTTTCGGTACCGGTACTCTCTCAATAATACCTTTTGGCAAAATCACAGTGATCACTCGATGAAAACAAAAAAAAGAAATCTTACCTGGGTGCACCCTTTCTAGAGGTACAGTTCACATCTAACAATGAACCACAATGTCAATCATCAGCATATAAATGTTAACACTTATTTGCATTTTCACAGACTTCGTTTACAAATAGCAACAGTTAATCAGCTGGAGGGTTATTTCCGACCGCTCACACTCACTTTTGTCCACATTCATGGAATGTACAGAGTCCGTAAAACGTGTCCTTAAAACAACCCGCCCGTGAGTCCAGGGGGATGTGTGTGAAAAAGGGGGACTACGAGTACAAAATGGCGTGGTGTGTCTCTGGTTTGTTGCATCTGGCCTACCACACTCTGATGTGCAGGACAGAACAAAGTCATTTGGTCCTTCAACGGGGTTGGCTCGCCATCAATTTCAGGATCCGTTGGAATGCACCAGGAAGATACAAACCAAAGAAACAAAAAAAACAAAACCAAACAAAAGGAAAAAAAAAAAACCTGACCGATCTCAGAATTAGAAAGACGGAGCAGCGCGAGATGGCGCACGACCGATGAAATGGCGTCGTCTCTAACTCCCGACCTTTCTCGACTCGTCTCAGTAAATCGCTGTGTCTCGTTTCCTCACTAGCTTGCTCATGGAAAGTTCGCGAGCGGAAGAGAGAAAAGAAAAATCTGTGTCCTCCTAGGCAGGGGCGGCAGGCGGAGCCTGTACCACGTTTCAGCAGCTCATTGGCCTAGAGTAGCACATGTCTAAACCAGAACAGTTAACTCCTTAACTGCTGCACCTATGGTTTATTCATTACAAATGAAGTGTGCTGCTTAGATTAATGATTCTTTTATTCTGGTGTATTCTAGTTAAGCCATACTCAAATATGGGTTACACTCACAGTTACTGTTAATATCAAAAATGTAATATTGTCCTTTGAGATGTTAACATAAGACTGAGGATGATATAAAACTGAAGATTTAAACAGTTTTAGATCCATTGCACTCACAGAGCACTCTTCTGCCTGCAAACACTGACATTTTAAATGAAAACAGCAGCAGAAGGTTTCATAGAAGTGTAATTTGTTATTTTCATATAATAATAGAGACCATGTTATTATCAACAGCTACATCCACCCTGGGGGGAAAACTAGTGAGGGAGACTACGAGAACCAAGCTGGATTTCCTTAGTCCAGAGGTTTGGAGAAACTTATCTTTCTTTCATGACAGCTGTCCTGTGCCAGATGCTCTGTTGACCCACTGAGAGAGGCATTATTTCAGAAATACCAGGAAGACTGAAGCTCATCACAAGGATCAAGTAGGACTTCACCACTGATCTTCATCACCAGCTCCCTTACAGGGAAATCTTCAGATCTCCACTGTAGGCCTGCCCCAGAAGATGGATGAACCCAGCACTTCATGAACACTATGATGGATACCTTAGCTTTGTGAATGTCATAAATACTCCTCAGAGACTCTGGACTTTTACATACGAGCCAGGCTCTGGATCCAAAAGTGCAACATGGCAACTCCCACAAGCGGGATATTTTGGCTTCATTTTTGCACATGGGAGGAAGTGCAGAAAGATAGGACTGTATTTTACCCTGACCCTGGGACTGTATGAGTATCATACAATTTAAATTAAGCACTGGAGCTAGCACATATTTATTATAGATCATTGAAGCTAATTGGAACATTTACTAGGAATCTGTGGCTGTGATTAATCATTTTACTGGTAACTTAATTAACTAATAACTTAATTAGTCATGACAGAAGCTAATATTTCTGTCCTGACATCATTTAAACAGTAACCACTATATTCTACAATATAAGCTAACATTTACACCGTAGCATTAAGCTAGCACTATAAAGATGGTAAAACATGTTTTATTATCTACAAACGCATCTCAAATCTGTTATGTCAGCGCTCGCTGTATTGCTAACACAACCACATTAACATCACCAGTGTTGGGGAGTAACGGAATACATGTACCGTCATTACGTATTTAAAATACAAAATATGAGTAACTGTATTCTGTTACAGTTACCGTTTTAAAACGTGGTATTTAGAATACAGTTACTTTGTTGAAATAAATGGATTACACGGAGGTACTTCCCTGTTTCATATTGTGGCGGGTCAGGCCTGTTTGGGTTTTGTTTGACAGCTATGTTCTGTTGTGTCAGGTGGCAGCGTTACGCTTGCCATGGTTACAGGGTGACGCTCTCTCTCTGCGTGTTTCCTGGGTGAGAGAGGCCTTTTTGTTGTTGTTGTGCTAAGCTAATAGGCAGAATGCTACCGGTATAGCTCTAAAGAATGTAGCATCATAGGCAGTGTGATCCGTGCTGCAGGGAGAATGGACTGCCATACACGTTATGTGTCTGTGAGTGCGAGGAGGGAGAAAAAGGAAAAGTACGAGCTGTCATCGAGCAAAAACAGGAGCTGGAAGCATGTAAATATAATAATAACCACTGCAGCCAAGAAGAGTGCCTGACGAGCCCAGTTGTAAGTAAGCTATTAAGACTCGACTGTACACTGTGTTCGTGTTTTCCTCCAAAAACAATAAGTTCCGTTGGAGCAGCCTTTCAACACCTCTCTCTGTCTCTCGCTGGCAAAGTTGACCCAGACAACAAAGTAAAGCTAGTTTTCAGCTACGAGCCCGACACGAACCCGACGTATTAGCCAGAGGTCCCTTTACTACGGTTTGGAGCCACGGACCTTCAGTAACAGTAATAAATCACAGCAATAGTACATTCATGTAGTTGTAAACAGCATGATAATATATTAAGTAATCCAAAGTATTCAGAATATGTTACTCTCATTGAGTAACGTAACGGAATACGTTACAGAATACATTTTGGGGCATGTATTCTGTATTCTGTAATGGAATACATTTTAAAAGTAACCTTCCCAACACTGAACATCACTGATACTCGCTGACTTTTTATAGTCACTCTATCAATGCTGTCCATTACAATGGGCTTACCTGTAAACACTGCCGTATCTGTCATGGTCCTGGGCCATGTTGGCCCAGTGTTCTTAGTTTCCTTGTATGTTTGTATTTTGTTCCTTGCTTAGGCCATGTTTTCTGAGTTGCCCTGTTGTGTTGTTCCCTAAGTGTTCTCCCTTCATGGCTCTTACCCCCTGTGTGCCCCTCTGTGTATCTGTGAGCCCTCGTCTCTCCTTATGTTTTATTCCATGCTTTCCCTGCCCATTATGTCTAAGTTCTCCCCGTGCTCTCTCTTCCCCCTGTGTGCCCTCTATGTATTTATGAGCCCTCGTCCCCTTTCGTGTTTATTCTGTGTCTCCCCTGCCTGTTACGTCGGTGTTCTACTCGTGCTCTCTCTCCTCCTGTCTGAACCTCTGTACTTCCTGTTTCACCTTTCCCGTCAGTGTTTAGTTCACCCCGCCCTGTCTCGTTATGATTATCAGTGTCACCTGTGTTCCCCGTGTGCTCCCACTTCCCTCGTTAACCCTCTGTGTATTTCTGTCTGCGTCTCCCTCTGTTCAGCGTGACGTCGTCCCTCTTGCTGTGTGGATCTCCCTGTGTGTCTCTCTGTGAGTTCTTAGTTTGTGGTTTCCCAGTTTAGTTTAAGTTTATATGTTTGTTCTGCCAGCAAATAAAGCTGAGTTTTGAGTTCATTCCCTCGTGCCTGTGAGTCCTGCATTTTGGGTCCTACTCCTGCCTGCCGCACAGCGATTCATGACAGTATCCACTGGAATCCAACGAGAGTGAATTCTGGGGTCACCTCATCCTCCTGTTTGTGATACTCCATCTGAATGGATGATAACAACCTTCTGAACAAACTAGCAGGTGTAGAAAGCACTAGAGGTCTACATATATGGGCTGATTTCTGCTAGTAACCCGCATTGAATGGGCGCTGTGAATGTTTAATAAGTAGTAGAGACACATCTTACGGTCCAGCACAGCAATGACATCAGTATTACAGCAGGAGCAGCTTGGAGTCCAGTCTTTTTCAGCTGATTCAATAAATATGTAAATGTGGTTTTTATTATATTTATATTCAAAACTGAGATTTTCCTGTAAGTTATCACCAAAATTACATGTGCATGTTTTGTATATTTCTACTAATGACCTCTAACTAAACAGGGAAACAGTTTTATAGTTTTATAACAGTTTTATAACAAAAAGTGACTGGATTGTGGACAAACTGAGCTGAGGTTCTTTAACCTCCTCTACATCCTGGTTAGCAGGATGAAGGCACCCCACCCTCATGTTGTGCATCAGTTTCAGATTTCAGTTGTTAATCTGCAGGAAGAAAAAACTTCACTGAGCCTTCAGCAGCTTCAACATAATCAGTAAATACAGATATCTGTGATATCACATTGTGTCAGTTTGTTGACACAAGTCACAACCTGTAACACTGATGCTGCATTCAAGGACCATTGTAAACATCGTAAAGGACTTAAGAGAATCAAGAAAATATAAAGTTTCTACGTAATGAAGCTGTTTTAGTGAAGAAAGTTTAAAGGCCACAGAGTGACTGCTGAATATTCTGCTCTAAATATGAACTCTGAACTTTGTGATGCTTTATGAGGAAAACTGCATCAGTTATTCTCTCAGATTAGTTTCATATTTTCTGCACCAGATTTGAGTGGGATCCCTGAATGAAGACAGAAAAAAAAGAACTTTGTTCAAAGTTTGATTTATAGTAAAATCTTCCAGTTTATTCACAAAATAAAACATCAACACAATATATAAATTCATTCATTAAAATCACAATTTTTCGTCATTTTTTTCATGATTTTGGAAAAAAACAAACACGAAAACACACATATGGTCTGCCTTACTCATGAAGATAAATGTTCACATTTTTCAATACAAATATTCAAGAAACATTTAGAGGATAGAGAAGTTTATATTTTCATTAGGAAAAATACTTTAGTAAATAAAACTCATGATGAGCAGTGATAGCCTCCATTAACAGTCAGAGGAAAGATCTTCTTTAAAAAGTCCAAAACATCAAGAGAACAACTAGAATGTGTACCACCCATAACGTTTGACTGACCGCTGATCTCTGTGCAGTACAGAAATGATGGAGAGAAACTAAAATGAAACAAAAATACAGATTTAAACCCGCAATATGAACGACTGCTGTCTATTTCACTTTAATCAACTCTGCATTTGTTTTAAAACTACCCAATTCATCTGTGTAAATCCTCAGTCCAGCACAGAGCGGCTGAGTGAATGTGGTCTGGACTCTGTGGAGTAGAGTCATGGTTTCAGAGACGTTGTAGAAGGACAAAATACCTGCTCTGTGATCCAGGTACACTCCTACTCTGGAGGACTGAGGACCTGAGACAGCAATTTGGATATTGTTATACAAAAATGTATAACTATTTATTTTACACTCTAATGCCCAAGATTTATCATTACGTCCAAATCTCGATTCATTACCCCATCCTTTTCTGCTGATATTCTTGCATGCGACTGCTACATGAACTCTCCCTCTCCACTCCACCTCCCAGTAACAACGTCCAGTCAGATTTTGTCTACTCAGGACCTGAAACCAATCAGTGAATCTGTCTGGATGATCAGAATAAGACTGTTGTTGTTTCATGAATGTTACTTTTCTGTTCCCCTCTGATAATAAAAGATGTTTGTGTGCTGTATTTGGATCCAGTGTGATTTCACATGCATATTTTAAGAATCCAGCTCTGGTCTTTGGCTCTGTGTTTGGATCTGACAGTAAAATATCCACTTCAGTAACTGTCAGTGAGATGTGTGTCCATTCCTCTCTCACAATGTCCTGTAGTTTATCTCTGACCTCTGACACAGCTGCTGTCACATCCTCAAAGTACCTCAGAGGACGGATATTGATGCTGGATGAGTCTCTAGACTCGCTGAGTGCTGACAGTGAGGGGTAGTTGTGTAGGAACTGGATGTGATCCTCTGTGTGTGAGAGCTGCTTCAGCTCAACATCTTTCCTCTTCAGCTCAGTCATTTCCTCCTCCAGCCTCTCCTGAAGCTCTTTGACTCGATTCACTTCAATTTCCTGCTGGGATCTGATCTGCTGCTTCACATCAGAGCTTCTTTTCTGGATGAGATGGATCATCTCAGTGAAGATATTCTCACTGTGCTCCACTGTTTTATCAGCAGACTGATTGATGGCCTCCACCTCCTGTTGAAGCAGCTTCACATCTTTCTCTCTGTCCTGGATTCTCCGCTGGATGTTTTTTCGACTCACCTCAAGCTCTCTCTGCCTCTCAGTCCTTTCTGCTGCAACTGAGACTGTGTCGTGGCCTTTATGTTCATCCACAGGGCAGAGATAACAGATACTCTGCTGATCAGTACGACAGAACATCTTCATGACCTCATCATGATGAGAGCAGATGTACTCCTGGAGCTTCTTGGTGGGCTCCACCAGATTGTGTTTCTTGAATGGAACCACATCATAATGAGGCTGAAGGTGTTTCTCACAGTAAGATGCAAAACACACCAAACAAGACTTAAAGGCTTTAATTTTTTTTCCAGTGCAGACATCACAGGCCACATCTTCAGGTCCAGTATAGCAGTAATCAGCAGGAGCAGTTTGGAGTCCAGTCTTCTTTAGCTCCTCCACTAAATCAGCTAACATGGTATTTTTCACCAGGAAAGGCCTCGGTGTGAAAGTCTGTCTGCACTGAGGGCAGCTGTAGATTTTCTTCTTTTGCTGTTTATCCCAGAAACTTTTAATACAGTTCATGCAGTAGCTGTGTCCACAGGGAATAGTCACCGGATCCTTCAATAGATCCAAACAGACTGAACAGCAGAATTTTGTTTGGTCCATTTGATTCATGTGCTGTGCCGTTTCAGAGTCTCTCAGTGACTGGAAGGCAGTTTCACCTTCTCTGAAAAGAAACAACCTCTGTGCTCTGACAGGAAACAGAGCTCTGCTCTTTTTCACCTCCTACAGGAAAAGAGGCTCACCAGCAACTGCATTTACACCATGTTGTTTAGACCTATCCTGATACAGACAGATCTGTGAGGGATGCACTAAAGAAATATCCTTATAGAGCGACCAAGAGCCATTCAGATGATGTGGGGTGTGGTATATTTGATTACAGAATGCAGCAACAAGTCAGACCCAGTTAAACTGGTTAAAGTGGTTTAAGTTGGTCAACCAACTTCGACTTTACTTAGAGCTTTGAAATCTGACAGTCAACACGCAGCGAGTTCATTAGGCAAGGCAAGGCAAGGCAAGGCAAGTTTATTTGTATAGCACAATTCAACAACAAGGTGATTCAAAGTGCTTTACAGAGACATTAGAAACAAGAACAAATAAAAAACATGATTTAAAATTGAATAAAACAAGCAAATAAACTAACTAACTAATTAACAAACAAACAAACAACAGTATATAAAATCAAAACAGATAAAATCAGAACAGTAGATAAAATCAGTAGTTAAATGTAAGTTTTGAAATTTAAGCTTAAAGTGTGGATTTGGTGCTTTATTCAAATGCAGCTGAGAACAGGTGAGTCTTCAACCTGGATTTAAATAAACTGAGTGTTTCAGCTGATCTGAGGCTTTCTGGGAGTTTGTTCCAGATATAAGGAGCATAAAAGCTGAATGCAGCTTCTCCGTGTCTGGTTCTGACTCTGGGAACTGATAAAAGACCGGATCCAGATGACCTGAGGGATCTGGATTAGGAACATTAGGAAGTTTAGGAAGTTTAGGAAGATATGAATGAAAATAAATTACACTTTATATTGTGACATTTTCTAATCTTAGTTCATTCTCACACTTACAGAATGATGCATGTGTCTACGCCTATTGATGCATTGTACTGGCGTTTGAATAACAGGTAGGAGACAGCATTAGATTTCTGGGCTCTTTACTGCAAATCGCTGCAACTTCTGCAATCTGCAACATATGGGAATACAGAGCTGTGGGCTGTGTGTGTTGTGCGCCTGCTAGGACACCTCTAAATATCAACTTAAGCTCTCAAAAAAACAACAAAAAGCATAAAATAAATAACATAAAATAATATATGACAAAAATTGTCAAAATCAACTTAGAACAATACACAAAATAATACAAAAACAATCAAGCAGACAAACAAATACAACTTCATAACCAGAATCCAACACAACTTGACCCAGAGGTCAAGTCTAAACTAAAAGTTCATCAGGCCTCGAACACTTTTAGAACACAAAGGTGTAACCTACACCTCATCAAACTTGGTCCGCAAAGATGCACATCCAATAGTGTCTCAAGCAAATGCACATTAATAATAAAAGAAATTGAGTGACCAAAAAGCAGTCTATGCCATAGACCAAGCCTCCCACGGCCACCCATGGGGATGTACACAACGTTTTGGTGGACACGGGCTTCACGCAGACCCTGGTCCACCAAAGTTTGGTTCGCCCCGTGCCATTGTTGGAAGTTGAATGGGTGAAGGGAGGCACCAGGCTGAAGAAGGAGTCCTCTCAGGCTTGGTTAGCCTGTGGGACTTCGGAGGCAGCTGACAGGTACCGAAGGGCCAAGCGGAATGCGGCTCGGGCAGTGCCTGAAGCAAAAACTCGGATGTGGGAGGAGTTCAGAGAGGCCATGGAAAAAGACTCTCGGAGTGCCTCGAAGAGATTCTAGAAAACCTTCAGGCGTCTCAGAAGGGGAAAGTGGTGCTCTACCTGCACAGTGTACTGTATAGTGCTGGCGGACCACTGCTGACTTTGACTGAGAAAATTGTTGGGCGTTGGAAGGAATACTTCGAGGACCTCCTTAATCCCACTGACATGTCTTCCGGTCCAGTATAGCAGCAAAAAGCAGGAGCAGTTTGGAGTCAAGTCTTCTTCAGGTCCTCCACTAAATCAGCTAACATGGTATTTTTCACCAGGAAAGGCCTCGGTGTGAAAGTCTGTCTGCACTGAGGGCAGCTGTAGATTTTCTTCTTTTGCTGTTTATCCCAGAAGCTTTTAATACAGTTCATGCAGTAGCTGTGTCCACAGGGAATAGTCACCGGATCCCTCAATAGATCCAAACAGACTGAACAGCAGAATTTTGTTTGGTCCATTTGATTCATGTGCTGTGCCGGTTCAGTGTCTCTCAGTGACTGGAAGGCAGTTTAACCTTCTCTGAAAAGAAACAACCTCTGTGCTCTGACAGGAAACAGAGCTCTGCTCTTTTTCACCTCCTACAAGAAATGAGGCTCACCAGCAACTGCATTTACACTATGTTGTTTAGACCTATTCTGATACAGACAGATCTGTGAGGGATGCACTAAAGGAATATTCAGTCATGGAAGGAATACTTTGAGGACCTCCTTAATCCCAATGACGTCTTCCGAGGAAGAGGCAGAGTCTGGGGATGAGGGGAATGACCCGCCAATTTCCGGGGGCGAGGTCACTGAGGCCTTTGAACAAACCGTTGGTGGCAGAGCCCCTGGTGTGGATGAGGTCTGCCCCGAGTTCCTGAATGCTCTGGACGTTGTAGGGCTGTCCTTGTTGACACGCCTCTACAATGTTGCGTGGAGATCAGGGGCAGTACCCCTGGACTGGCAGACCAGGGTGATGGTCCCCATCTTTAAGAAGGGGGGTCGGAGGGTCTGTTTCAACTACAGTGGGATCACGCTCCTCAGACTCCCTGGGAAAGTCTATGCCAGGGTGCTGGAAAGGAGAGTTCATCCGCTAGTCGAACCTCGGATACAGAAGGAACAATGTGGTTTTCGTCCTGGTCGCGGAACATTGGACCAGCTCTTTATCCTCTCAAGGACACTTGAGGGTGCATGGGAGTTTGCCCAACCAGTCTGCATGTGTTTTGTGGACTTGGAGAAGGCATTTGACTGTGTTCCTCAGGGTGTCCTGTGGGAGGTGCTGCGGGAGTATGGGGTATCTGGCCCATTGCTACAGGCCATTCGATCCCTATACAACCGTTGCAAGAGCTTTGTTCGCATTGCCGGCAATAAGTTGGACTTGCTCCCGGTGGGTGATGGGCTCCGCCAGGGCTGCCCTTTGTCACCACTTCTGTTCATAATTTTAATGTACAGGATTTCTAGGCGCAGCCAAGTGTTGGAGGCAGACAGATTGGTACTGCAGCCACAGTGATGCGGACGCTGCACCAGTCCGTTGTGGTGAAGAGAGAGCTGAGTTTAAAAGCAAATCTTTCAATTTACTGGTTGATCTATGTCCCTTTCCTCACCTATGACCACGAGCTGTAGGTAGTGACCGAAAGAATGAGATTACGGATACAAATGGCAGAAATGAGCTTCCAACAAAGGGTGGATGGCCTCGCTTTTAGAGATAGGGTGAGAAGTTCAGCCATCTGGGAGGGGCACAGAGTAGAGCCGCTGCTCCTTCACCTCGAAATGAGCCAGCTGAGGTGGTTCGGGCATCTGACAAGGATGCCTCCTGGGCACCTCCAGGACATGCTGGAGAGATTATATCTATCTGCTGGCCTGGGAACGCCTTGGTGTTCCCCCAGATAAGCTAAAGGATGTGGCTGGAGAGATGGAGGTCTGGGCTTCTCTGCTTAGGCTGCTGCCCCTGCGACCCGGCGGATAAAGTGGAAGAAGATGGATGGATAAATGGTTGGTGGTAAAATGTGTGCACGGGGACATTCACCAATATCCCGTGGTGTTGCAGGTTTTGAAATTCAAGGGCAAAAAGCACAGAGTGAAGGCAGGGGTTAGCCCGCGCCTGTCGCATCTCCTGATCTTGGGCACAAATTGGCCAGGGTTCAATAGCTTATCGGGGCAGTATGCGGGGATGCAATCACGGCTGGTAGACGTGTAGTTGATAGAGGACTTGAAGCAGGCAGGCACATGACATGCCTGCAGTGAGGAGTTGAAAATGCCAGAAAACACAGTTTTTTAGTCCTCACGACAGGTTTGGAGAGCTTCAGCCTCTGTCTGTACGCGGGGATCAGGTGGATCATGACGTGGTCAGCAAGTCCGAGTGAAGCGCGGGGCACCGCACAATAGTCCCCGCTGATTGTGCTGTAACAGTGGTCCAATGTCCTCTCCTCTCTGGTCGGGCATTTAATATACTGCTTGTATTTGGGAAGCTCATGGCTCAGATTGGCTTTGTTAAAGTCCCCAAGAGCAATGATGAGAGAGTCCGGGAATGTCCACTCCATGAGCAGTATCTGCTCCGCGAGTGCGCACTGAGCTGCCTGCACATTCGCATCTGGCGGGATGTAAACAGCGGCCAAGATGAATGAAGCAAACTCCCGCGGAGAATAAAACGGTTTGCAGTGAATAAAAAGGTATTCCAGAGAGGAAGAGCAGTGCTGAGCAATCATTGTTACATCTGTGCACCAGCCACTATTAATGTAGAAGCAGACATCTCCACCTGTGGTCTTACCAGAGAGAGAGGCCTGCCGGTCCGTGCGCAGCAGATGAAAACCCTCCAGCTTGAGCGCGCAGTCCGGGATGTCCTCACAGAGCCACGACTCCGTAAAACATAAGAAGCAGGAGGAGGCAAAGTCTCTGTTCATGCTTCTCATCAGGGCCAGCTCGTCCATCTTATTCCTGAGTGAGAGTACGTTGGAAAGGAAGATCCCAGGAAGAGCAGTTCGCAGTCCGCGTCTCCTCAGACGCACGAGTGCGCCGGCTCGCT
The DNA here is from genome assembly GCF_965226115.1 of Aulonocara stuartgranti. Classification (NCBI taxonomy): domain Eukaryota; kingdom Metazoa; phylum Chordata; class Actinopteri; order Cichliformes; family Cichlidae; genus Aulonocara; species Aulonocara stuartgranti. Next base: position 35,594,590 of record NC_138946.1, read on the forward strand.
TGCCTCTCCTTCGGCGTCTCACTTTCCTGATCAAAGTCTGCAATAAATTTGCCGCAGATGCGACAAATATTGGAAGTAAATCCACAGGTGTTTTAATCCTGTAGTTAAGAAGCTCTTCTCTGGTGTAAGAATATCCAGAGGAGTGCCCAGACACTCAGGTTATGCACAAAAACATCCATCCATCCATCCATCTTCATCCGCTTTATCCGAGGCCGGGTCGCGGGGGCAGCAGCCTAAGCAAAGAGGCCCAGACCTCCCTCTCCCCAGCCACCTCCTCCAGCTTGTCCGGGGGAACACCAAGGCGTTCCCAGGCCAGTCGAGAGATATAATCTCTCCAGCGTGTCCTGGGTCTGCCCCGGGGCCTCCTCCTGGTGGGACATGCCTGGAACACCTCACCCAGGAGGCACCCAGGGGGCATCCTTGTCAGATGCCCGAACCACCTCAGCTGGCTCCTTTCGATGTGGAGCAGCAGCTGCTCTACTCTGAGCCCCTCCCGGATGGCCGAACTTCTCACCCTATCTCTAAGGGAGAGGCCAGCCACCCTTCGGAAGAAACTCATTTCTGCCGCTTGTATCCGTAATCTCGTTCTTTCGGTCACTACCCACAGCTCGTGGCCATAGGTGAGGGTAGGGACGTAGATCGACCGGTAAATTGAGAGCTTCGCTTTTACACTCAGCTCCCTCTTCACCACGACGGACCGGTGCAGCGTCCGCATTACTGCAGCTGCAGCCCCAATCCGTCTGTCGATCTCTGGCTCCCTTCTCCCATCACTCGTGAACAAGACCCCGAGATACTTGAACTCCTCCACTTGGGGCAGGAACTCATCCCCGACCCGGAGTGGGCACTCCACCCTTTTCCGGCTGAGAACCATGGCCTCAGATTTGGAGGTGCTGATCCTCATTCCCGCTGCTTCACACTCGGCTGCGAACAGTTCCAGTGCGAGCTGGAGGCCCTCACCCGATGAAGCCAACAGAACCACATCATCCGCAAAAATCAGAGATGAGATTCTGAGGCCACCAAAGTGAAAGCCCTCCGCCACTTGGCTGCGCCTAGAAATCCTGTCCATAAAAATTATGAACAGAACCGGAGACAAAGGGCAGCCCTGGCGGAGCCCATCACCCACCGGGAACGAGTCCGACTTATTGCCGGCAATGCGAACCAAGCTCTTGCAACGGTTGTATAGGGATCGAATGGCCCGTAGCAATGGGCCAGACACCCCATACTCCCGCAACACCTCCCACAGGACACCCCGAGGGACACGGTCGAATGCCTTCTCCAAGTCCACAAAACACATGTAGACTGGTTGGGCAAACTCCCATGCACCCTCAAGTATCCTCGAGAGGATAAAGAGCTGGTCCAGTGTTCCGCGACCAGGACGAAAACCACATTGTTCCTCCTGTATCCGAGGTTCGACTAGTGGACGAACTCTCCTTTCCAGCACCCTGGCATAGACTTTCCCAGGGAGGCTGAGGAGTGTGATCCCCCTGTAGTTGGAACACACCCTCCGGTCCCCCTTCTTAAAGATGGGGACCACCACCCCGGTCTGCCAGTCCACAGGTACTGCCCCTGATCTCCACGCAACATTGCAGAGGCGTGTCAACCAGGACAGCCCTACAACGTCCAGAGCCTTCAGGAACTCGGGGCGGACCTCATCAACACCAGGGGCTCTGCCACCAAGGAGTTGTTTAACTGCCTCAGTGACCTCGCCCCCGGAAATTGGCGGGTCATTCCCCTCATCCCCAGACTCTGCTTCCTCCTCGGAAGACGTGTCAGTGGGATTAAGGAGGTCCTCGAAGTATTCCTTCCACCGCCTGACAATTTTCTCAGTCGACGTCAGCAGCGCTCCGCCAGCACTATACACAGTGCAGGTAGAGCACCGCTTTCCCCTCCTGAGACGTCTGACGGTTTGCCAGAATCTCTTCGAGGCAGTCCGAAAGTCTTTTTCCATGGCCTCTCCGAACTCCTCCCACACCCGAGTTTTTGCTTCAGCCACTGCCCGAGCCGCATTCCGCTTGGCCTGTCGATACCTGTCGGCTGCCTCCGGAGTCCCACAGGCTAACCAAGCCCGATAGGACTCCTTCTTCAGCCTGGTGGCTCCCTTCACCTCTGGTGTCCACCATTTGGTTCGGGGATTACCACCACGGCAGGCACCCACCACCTTGCGGCCGCAGCTCAATGCAGCAGCTTCGGCAATGGAGACGCTGAACATGGTCCATTCGGACTCAATGTCCCCAGTCTCCCTCGGAATGCTGTTGAACTCTGCCGGAGGTGTGCGTTGAAGATCTCGCGGACTGGGGCCTCTGCTAGACGTTCCCAGCACACCCTCACTACGCGTTTAGGTGCACCAGGTCTGTCCAGCGTCCTCCCCCGCCACCTGATCCAACTCACCACCAGGTGGTGATCAGTTGACAGCTCAGCCCCTCTCTTTACCCGAGTGTCCAGAACATATGGTCGCAGGTCTGGTGATACGATTACAAAATCAATCATCGACCTACGGCCTAGAGCGTCCTGGTGCCACTTGCACTTATGGACACTCTTATGTTCGAACAGGGTGTTCGTTATGGCCAAACTGTGATTAGCACAGAAGTCCAATAACAAAGCACCGCTCGGGTTCAGAGTCTCCAGGTGGAGCACCTTCCAGCACCCTCCCCCCCCCCCAGGGACTCTAAGAAGGCTGGGTACTCTGAATTGCCACTCGGCGCATAAGCGCAGATGACAGTCAGGACCCGTTCCCCGACCCTAAGGCGCAGGGAACAAACCCTCTCGTCCACCAGGAAAAACCCCAACTTACCGGCAGCAAGCCGAGGGGATATTAGAATACCCACCCCAGTCCGCTGCCTCTCACCAGGGGCAACTCCAGATTGAGACAGAGTCCAGCCCCTCTCCAGGAGACTGGTTCCAGAGCCCAAGCCATGCGTAGAGGTGAGCCCGACTACATCTAGCCGGTACCTCTCAACCTCACGCACTAACTCAGGCTCCTTCCCCACCAGAGAGGTGACATTCCATGTCCCTATTGCCAGTCTTGGCAGCCGGGGGTCAGTCCGCCAGGGCCTCCGCTCCTGGCCACCACCCGGCACACAATGCACCCGACCCCTATGGCGCCTCCTGCGGGTGGTGGGCCTGCGGGAGGATGGGCCCATGTCTCCTCTTCGGGCTGTGCCCGGCCGGGCCCCATGGACTAAGGCCCGGCCACCAGACGCTCGCCCTCGGGCACCCTCCCCGGGCCTGGCTCCAGGGCGGGGCCCCGGTAACCCTATCCCGGGCAGGGTAAACTGTTCCCTCGATATCCTTTTCATAAGGGTCTTCTGAATCGCTCTTTGTCTGGTCCCTCACCCAGGACCAATTTGCCATGGGAGACCCTACCATTGGGCAAAAGCCCCCAGACAACATAGCCCCTGGGATCCCTGGGACACACAAACCCCTCCACCACAATAAGGTAGCGATTCAAGGAGGAGTGCACAAAAACAAAACAGAAATAATGCACTGAAGCACCAGGGCATCAATACGCGGCGCCATCTTCGATAAAGCACGAGAAACCACGACCAGCAAATTGTACCAGAAGGAAGAACCACTGAGGATACAGCAGCTGGACTGCTAGAGCCATGTCATGATGTAAACCAACTAATGGAGCCTGAACAGTCAAATGGAGAGCCCTTACAAGATTTGGAGAAAGAAAAGGAAGAACTTCGACCTCGTCTTGTTCTAGACACCTGTATGCAACCACCAGATATAGCACAGGAAATTTTATCATATGGTGAAGGAATATTTAGCATTGCACCCGCCCAAGGAAATAGACGTGTTGGCGTCTTCTCTGTTCCTAAACTTGAAGCCATGGCCTTTCCTGTGCAATTCCCAACTGGACAGAACACATTAGATGAAGCCAGAGAAGTCAAACTGTCCCCAAGCATGTATTTTAATACACGGCTGTTCTCTGCAGACACACGGTTTGCAACTGACCAAAGCTATCTATTCTTTGCACAGTTTGTAACAGAAACACACATGGCTACAAACAGCATGTCCATCCAATTGCGCAAAGGAAAGGCAATCACCAAGGATGGATGTAAAATCTCTAACAGAATGCTTCAAAATAAAGACGAAGTGGAGAAACTGATAAATAACAAAGACGCAACACACTTCATGAAACCTCTGAGAGGTACTCCAGCCTTTTGGGAGAAGGCACTGAAAGACCTACATGCTATGGTCAGAAAGTTAGGAAAGCCAACTTTTTTCCTGACATTTTCAGCTGCTGAAATGAGATGGCCTGAGGTTGTTGAGGTCATAAAATCTCAACAAGGTGAACAAGTGGATTTTTCACAACTTGACTGGAACACAAAGTGTGAAATTCTCCGAAAGAACCCTGTGACTGTGATGCAATTGTTTGAATAAAGAGTCGATGCACTAATGACAACACTGATCCTGTCCCCGGCACAGCCCATCGGTGAAGTAGAAGATTACTTTTATCGAGTGGAGTTTCAGGCCAGAGGTAGCCCTCATATCCATTTACTGGTTTGGGTCAAAGATGCACCTAAATTTGGAAGCGACCTTGAAGACCACGTGTACAAATTTATTGACAAGTACATAACATGTAAGATGCCTGACCAAAATGCCGATCCTGAACTTCACAAAATTGTGTCTGAGGTTCAACTCCACAGCTGAAATCACTCCAGATCCTGTAAAAAACGGTAATTTGTCATGTAGGTTTGGGTTCCCCAAACTACCCGTAGCCCAAACAATGATCACTTTCCCAAGCCCAGATGATGATGATGATCACAATGATAAGTGGCATAGCACAAGTAAGGAGAAAGGCACAAATGAAAAACAAAAGCAAAAAAACAGACTGTTAAGTCTAATTGTTGAATGTTGCCATTGTGTTTCTTAAATTTGTACAGTCTTAGTTTAAGCAGTAGGATCAAAGCCATTCCTATGATCCTGACCACCTCTCCAACCACTCTGTGCTGGGGGAGGTTTTATTGTAGATACATCCTATCTGAAAGATCTGTTTCTTTTGATGTAAACTTCCTGGGTTTACGACCCTTTGGTCAGCATGAGGTCTGACACACACACACACACACACACACACACACAGTGTATACATTTACATACAGTGCCTTGTCTTTGTAACCAAAGGGGGTTGCAAGGGGAGGTGTTTTGTAAACTATTGTTTGAAGTTTGTCAATAAAAGGCAGCGAGAGGAGGCCATCATGGGGGTCATTGTCGTGCTGGAAACAGATGATAGGCCCCCCTTGTGCAAGTAATCGATCGATCGACTGTCTTGTTTTCTTCATGATGAATAAGTCTCTAGAATTAGCGGGGCTTGTGGAAACACAGACCCAACATTTATTTGGTCCTTCGGAGCCGGAGCCTAACACATTGCATCCACCGAGGAGAGGGAGAGGACGCCACCGCAACGTCTGGGATGATTGACGTTAAGCCCTGAAGCCTGTTCTTCGTACCTCGCTAAGTAAGTTAGCTGGATTAGATTGTTGACGATTTCGCGTGATCTTGGATCGTTCGGTTCCCCGAAGCTCATCCGGGACTTGCTGTCATAGCAACAGAGCCGTAAGCGTAAACCTGCTCGGGAGCAGGTTTACTTTATGTAAACAGGATTAGATCGCGGCCACTCAGGTATGTCCGCTTCATTTACACGAAAGCAACAGCGATATTCCACCACTGTTTCACCATAAATAAATAACATCAATGTAACTAAAGATAATGCAGCACTTGATCCTTTTATTGATCTCACACAGATACATACAGTTCATTTCCTAAAAAAGGGAAATGTACTATTAACATTCTATTACATGTATGTGATTATTACAGATGTAATTCATATTTCAGAGTACCAATTGTAAATTACTTCGTGTAATCAAGATGAGAGACCACGGCTATAAAAGCGAAGGTGGATTTGGGAAGCCTGTCGCAGCCATGTCCTGTCCGTATACGCGAGCCACCCATTGCGGAAGGTGCAAGATTGATAAGGAGAGTCCTCAGAATCCAGCGTATATTGCGGGATAGACAGGATCCTTTAGCTCAGCGCGACAGTGTGCTCATTGAGAGATATCGATATTCCCGTGAGGGTATTATTCACTTAACCAACTTGTTGACGAGGGGGTGCAGGACCACCACCTGTCTTTTTTTGCTCTGCCCTTTTCTTGGTTGCTGTTATGAACAAACAAACAGATTATTTCAGGGTCTCTTTCCAAGAGACGAAAAGCAATATAAGTGATAAATATTACCATTCTGTAGAATATTCTTATATTTCACTTTTACTTGTTCCCATGTTCTAGTGGGTCCTGTTGTGGCTCTAATGTGAAAGGGGATATAATATGACAATATAATATAATGTAATATAATATTGGATAATATAGTGTAATATAATAAATCTATAAATAGGCTAAATAATAAAGTGACTGAATAGTGGTATTGTCATGCGCTTTGGGTGCCTTGAAAAGCGCTATATAAACCCACTCCATTATTATTGTTATTATTAAATTACTTACGAGTTTGATTTGTCAGCAACTTTCTGCCAGCCCTCTCCTTGCTTTTGCAGCCTTTGCAGTGTTCCCTTGCGTTTTAATTAAACTCTGAAACTCCTGAAATCCCGCACTCAAGAGTTCTTGCTCTGCTGCTGGAAAATACCGAGTGCGCCCCTTCGACATTTTCGCCGACCAATCAGCGGGTTGCCTATCAATGTTTCTACTATCGATGCGTAGCCCCTTTTACGACACCCAGTGATGTCACATTACTGCGTCCAGCTGTACTAATCGTCAACAACAGGTGGGTTCGGGGAACCGGATTAGCGAGCTCACGGTTAGCACGATGGTTTGGTCTTGGATGTGTCATTTGATCTTGGATGTAGTGAGCGACGTACGAAGAACGGGCCCCTGGTGTTTCACTTTGCTTTGTCACCAGGCCGGGAAGTTTGCGCCTGAACTCCCCTCGGGATGGATGACGATAAGATAAGATAAGAGATAAGATAGAACTTTATTAATCCCTCGGGTGGGTTCCTCTGGGAAATTCGATTTCCAAAAAAGCACAGCACCGACAGAAGTTACAGAGTTATACACACACACATATATATAAATACAGAGACCATATAAATAAAATATACGAAGGGGATAAATAGAATAAATAGGAATAAAAATAAAAATACAAGTGAATTGCACATTTCAAGTATTGAGTCTATTGCACCGTTGACTATTTACAAAAGTATTGCACAAGGTATTGTACAGTGAGGTGAAGAGGCACTACAGCTTAGTTGTTCCCCCCTCCTTTGTCCTCCTGTTTCCCCTCCCTCTCCCCTCCAGAGAGGAGTTAAACAGTCTGATGGCGTGTGGGACAAAGGCGTTTTTAAGTCTGTTAGTTCTTGTCTTTGGGAGAAGCAACCTGTCACTGAACAGACTCTTCTGGTTGTTAATGGCCGTGTGCAGAGGATGCCTGGCATTGTCCATAATGTCCATCAGTTTCTTTAATGTCCTTTTCTCTGCCACTGTCACCAGAGTGTCCAGCTTCATGCCGACCACAGAGCTAGCCCTCCTGATCAGTTTCTCCAGCCTGGATGAGTCCTTCTTTGCTGTGCTGCTCCCCCAGCACACCACAGCATAGAAAAGTACTCCAGCAACCACCGACTGGTAAAACATCCTCAGGAGCTTCCTGCAGATGTTAAAAGACCTCAGCCTCCTGAGGAAGTACAGTCGGCTTTGGGCTTTTTTATACAGGTGCTCTGTGTTGCATGACCAGTCCAGTTTATTGTCCACCCACAGCCCGAGGTACTTGTACTTGTTGACCACCTCCACCTCCTCCCCCTCTATCTGAACCGGCAGTGGACCTTCTCTGGACCTCCCGAAGTCCACAACCAGTTCCTTAGTCTTTGAGGTGTTGAGTTGCAGGTGGTTTGTGTGACTCCATGCGACAAAGTTCCTCACCAGACTTCTGTACTCCTCTTCCTGATCATCCCAGATACACCCCATGATGGCTGTGTCGTCTGCAAACTTCTGAATGTGGCATAATTCAGAGTTGTAGCAGAAGTCAGAGGTGTACAGGGTGAAGAGAAGAGGGGACAGCACAGTTCCCTGTGGTGCTCCTGTGCTGCTGACCACTGTGTCAGACGTGATGTCCTTCAGCCTGACGTACTGTGGTCTGTCGGTGAGGTAGTCGGAGATCCAAGCCACCAGGCAGGGGTCCACCTCCATCCTGTTCAGTTTTTCCTGAAGCATACAGGGCCGGATGGTATTAAAGGCACTGGAAAAGTCAAGAAACAGGATCCTGACCGTGCCTTTTCCCCCATCCAGGTGTGAGTGGGCTCTGTGTAGGAGGTACAGGATGGCATCCTCCACTCCGACACCTGCCTTGTATGCAAACTGTAGTGGGTCCTGGGCATGTTGTACCTGTGGTCGGAGGAGGTTGAGGAAGAGCCGCTCTAGAGTCTTCATAAGATGTGACGTCAGTGCCACCGGTCGGAAGTCATTCAGCTCATTGGGCCGGTTCTTTTTGGGGACCGGGACGATGCAGGATGTCTTCCATAGGGCGGGCACTCTCCCCAGTCGCAGACTGAGGTTGAAGACTCGTTGTAGCGGCTCCCCAAGTTCAGCAGCACACGCCTTTAGCATCCTAGGACACACCTTGTCTGGGCCTGCTGCCTTTCTGGGGCGAAGCTTCCTCAGTTGTCTCCTGACCTGATCCACTGTGACACTGGGAGATGTTTGGGAAGAGGGGAGGGGGGGAGATGTCTTGCTGCTGAGAGAGGGATTGGAGGAGGGGGGTGTCATGGTGTCAGGAAGGGGGGGAAGCGAGGGAGGTAGGAGAGTGGGGATTGGACTCTGTAGTGAAGGTGAGGGTGGGGGGGTTGTGGGCTGGTCAAACCTGTTGAAGAAGTTGTTGAGTTCGTTTGCCTTCTCCACAGTCCCCCCCACTGTGCTTTTCTTGGTGTTGTGGCCTGTGATGGTTTTCACACCATTCCAGACCTCCCTCATATTGTTCCTCTCCAACTTCTGCTCCACCTTCCTCCTGTAGGTGTCCTTTGCTTCCCTCAGGCAGCGTTTCACCTCCCGCTGTGCTGCCTTCATCTCCTCCTTCACTTTGCTCCTGAAAGCCTTCTTCTTCATGTTGAGGACAGCTTTGACTTCCTGTGTTACCCACGGTTTGTTATTAGGATAACACCGTACCGTCTTAGCAGGGGCGACCGTGTCCACACAAAAGTTGAGGTAGTCTGTAAGACAGTGTGTCGCCCCCTCTATGTCCTCACCATGTGGGCTCAGGAGCACATCCCAGTCTGTGGTGTCATAGCAGTCTCTCAGAGCATCCTCCTTTTCTGGGGTCCATCTCCGGATGGAGCGCGTTGTGACAGGCTGCCTTTGGACGAGGGGTGTGTATTGTGGCTGTAGGTAAACCAGGTTGTGGTCTGACTTCCCTAGTGGGGGGAGGGGGGTGGCTCTGTATGCATCTCTCACATTAGCATACAGTAGGTCAATTGTCCTGTTGCTCCTTGTTGGACAATTCACAAACTGGTGAAAAGCAGCCAGAGTAGAGTCCAGTGTGGCATGGTTAAAGTCTCCAGATATAATAATGAAAGCCTCGGGGTTTTGTGTCTGAAGTCTTGCTGTGACTGTGTGTATTTTCTCACAGGCAGCTGTTGCGTCGGCCCTCGGAGGGATGTAAACACACACACAGATCACATGACTGAACTCCCGAGGTAGATAATATGGCCGCAAGCTAACAGCTAGCAGCTCCAGGTCCGGACGGCATACCGAAACTTTAACGGAGACGTGTCCAGGGTTACAGTATCTGTTGTTAACGTAGACAATGAGTCCCCCACCTCTGCTTTTTCCGCTGGCCTGCGTGTCCCTATCGGCTCTCACGGGTGTGAAACCGCATAGGTCTACGTTAGCCTGCGGCGTTAGCTCGGTTAGCCACGTCTCCGTGAAGATAAACAAGCTGCACTCACGGTATAGTCTGTGGTTGTTCAGAGCGCACAGTTCGTCAATCTTATTCTGTAACGAGTTCACGTTGCCCATGATCACTGTCGGGATTGATGGTTTGAATCGCCTCCGGTGATCCGCTCTCCTCGCTCCAGCTTTGCAGCCTCTGTAGCTCCTCTTTAGCTCGGCCGGGATGTTGTGTCGCATGCCGGTCTGTCCCTTTGTTTTTAGTGCCAGCAGCTCCGCTCTCGAATAGATGAAGGAACTGGTTCCAGAAGTTTTAAAAAGTGCATTATCCATCTTGTATCGCTATATCTAAGAGGTATAAGTAGAGGAAGGTGAAAAAAAAGTTTGAAAAGCCTAGTCTAAAAAGTTAAAGTTAACAAAAAGGTGCGGTGTTGCAGAGCTACTTGGAAAGGCTGCCGTCACTCCAGCGCCATCTTGTTGACAGGATCCAGAGACTCTTCCCATGAACGTAAACAAACAGTGAGTACAGAAGGCCTTAGAGAGCGGCTAGGTGACCCTGCGTTGACCGCAGGTACGGGAGCGCGCTAGCCGCGTAAGAGAGATGCAGGCTTCTCCGCCGTGTGGGGCGTAGAGACTTTTCCGCCGTGTGGGGAGTGGAGATAACCTAGGTTCGGCGACTCCGCCGTGAAGAGAGTCCGGAATCTCCGCCATTTGGGATGTTAGAGAGTGTCCGAAGGTTGAATTCTCCGCCATATGGGGCGTTTGAGAGTTTTCAACAGAGAGTGCTAGCTGTGCGTGCAGACGCAAGCGATAGGCCTATGTTGTGTGTGTGTGCGGGCCAGACATGGTCTGCGTGAGTGTGGCTGATTGTTGTCTTGTAATGGAGAATAAAATGTGTAAGTCTGCCTTAGAAGGAGATGTAAAATTTATGGAGAATTTTTTACCGGGCAGCACGCAGTATGTAGGTTGTTGGTGTGAAAAATATGGATTTGAAGGGACATTAGTGGAAGTTCAGTGTAAAATGCTTGTAGAAAGAATAGCTGTAAGTGTAGCAGGTAAAACAGGGAAAGCGAAGCAGAGGAAGGAATTGCAGTTAGCAGTTGCTAAGTTGTGGCTGGAGCAGGCTAGGGTTAGGGTTAGGGTTAGGGGAAAGAAAGGGGTCCCAGGCAGAAGTCTGGGTCCCCTGGTGCACGCTCACTCGACTGGGGTGGGCACTGATGCCCCCCGATCAAAAAATTGCCCATCATTGGGTAGTAGTGGCCATTAGTGTGTCTATTGAGCCCGTCGCGACGTTTCGGCGTTACTTCGCCTTCATCAGGCTGGGCTCAATGAGGGTAGGGACTGATTTGTCCTCTATTTATACTTTTTCTTTTCTTAGCTTTTCTTTCTGACTTTTTTGTCTTACTTTTTTCTGTTTCTTCTTACTTAGGTTTTTTCTTGGCTTTTTAATTTTCTCTGTACTTAGGTTTTTCTATTTTTCTCTCTGTCACTTTTTCTGTTTTTACGTGACTTTCCTCTTTTCCTCTCAACCCTACTTGGGGAGCTTTCTTACTCTCTCTCTTTTTTTCTCTTCTCAACCCTACTTGGGGAGCTTTCTTTCTATCCTTTTTCTTTATGGCACCCCCTATTCCTTAGTCCACTCTGCATCTTGTTTTTCTGGCACCCCCATCCTTAGTAACCACTCTATTTAGGCTTCTTTTTCTGTTTTTTGTTTTTCCATTTTTTTAGGCTTTTTTTCTGTTTTTTCTGGGGTTGGGACAGGGAGGGGGGGATAGGTTAGGGTGTGGAAAAGGAAACAGGGTCCCAGCAATTGCTGGTCCCCTGTTGGTGCACGCTCACTCGACTGGAGTGGGCATTGATGCCCCCTGATCAAAAAATTACCCATCTTGGGTTATAGTTGCTAGCTGTTTATGATTGAGCCCGTCGCGACGTTTCGGCGTTGTTTCGCCTTCATCAGGCTGGGCTCAATGATGTAGGGACTGTCTTGTCCTCTATTTATATGTTTCCCTCAACTTAGGTTTTCTTTGTGACTTTCTTGTCTTCTATTTCTTTGTTTCTTCTTACTTAGGTTTTTTTCTGCATTTTCTTAGCTTTTTCTGTGCTCTTTTCTGTTTTTCTCAACCCTGCTTGGGGAGTTCTATGTTTCTGTTTGTCTCAACCCTACTTGGGGAGCTTTTCTTTCATGTGCTTTCTTCTTAGCTTTCTCTGTACTTTTTTCTTAGTTTTTCTGTATTTTTCTTCTCTGTGTACCCTTTGTGACTCTCTTGTCATCTATTTCCATTTTTCCTTGTTTTTATTCATGGCACCCCCTATTCCTTAGTCCACTCTTTCTTTCATCTTTATATTTCTGGCACCCCCATCTTTAGTAACCACTCTATTTAGGCTTCTTTTTCTGTTTTTCTATTTTTAGGGGAAATCAAAGTTGGGAGCACGGTCCCCGAAGGGGGCCGTGCTCCAATGCACAGACCATACCTGCTCCCATCTCAGGCGTCCAGGACCCCCCCAGTGGAGTTCCAAATGGAATGTAATAGATGCAGTTGGAGGGGTGGGGGGAGGAGGGGTGTGGAGGTTAGGCTTAGGGTCCACTCAAGGGGTGGGGGATGACCAACTCTCGTGTCCAATCAGAGTGGCAAGTGGTTAGGTTTAGGGCAGGAGGTCAAATTATTATAGAGGTCACTGAGGTTAGGGTCAGGGTCAGTTTCAGGGTCAGGATGTTCCCCTGTGAGACATGAAAGAAGCCGAGGTCCCAAGTACAGTGACAAAATATCCATAAATACACACATAACAAAATTGAAATATTAACTATATACATGGTGTTGGATTATTACCTCCTAAAACCCTTTTCATTGAGGCCATGTGGATAAACTGTATTCAGTTTAGCTATCCAAATCCTCTCAGCTCTCCATCTCTGTTGTGTTGTCCACCTTGAATTGATTTGAATGGCTGTCGCTGTGACAGAATCCCAGCCATGCAATAAAAAGTGTTTGACAAGGTGAGTGTGAGTGTTCTTTTTTCGTGTGATGTTGTACCTGTGTTGAGTGAATCTGGTGAGCAGTGTATTACCAGTTTCTCCCACATACTGGATCCCACATCTCTTGCATGTAATCAAATATATACAGTTTTTGGACCTCGGGGTCCCTTTGCACAATGACAGAAAAACCTGACCATTGGAGTGGCTTCGCACCAACCTATGATGTTGGAAAAATTGCCCTTGATGTCTCTGTCTAGGCACAGAGAGAGGTGTGATTTGGGCTCGAATGAGGAGATCACCCAGATTCTTATGCCTCCTGAAGGCAGCAATCACTTTGTGATTATGGAGTGTCTGCACATCACGAGACAGGTTATGAAAATTGTTCTTAATAGCCCTGACCAATTTGCAGGTGCAAGGGGCATATGTGATGACCACTGGAAGTAAAGGGGAGACATCAATTGGCTTTGTCAGCAGAAATGATTTGAAGCACCTCCTTAGGAAAGACCACTGGTACCCTCTAGTGGAGAGAGCAGAGAATAGGGTCTTGACAGCAGTTCCAAAATCAGATTTTTGTGTGCAGATTCTGTGGAATCTAAGCAGTTGAGATTTGACAATTCCTGCAAATGTGTGTTTGGGATGAAAGCTTGTTTTAAATAGTAGGGCGTGAGTGTCTGTGGGTTTAAAGAATACCTTTATGTCTAATTTGTGGTCATTTATGAAATTTGTGCCCTTAAAGGTGGTTGTGTCAAGAAAGTCAATAGAGGTCTTACTGATGGTTGATTTAAGCTTAATAGAAGCATTGTGGTCATTTAAAGTTTTAAGAAACATCTCAAAGTCCTGCTCAGTATGTTGCCAGACACCCCATATGTCGTCCAAAAAACGATAATAATGCAGTGGCTTCTTTATGCATTTATCTAATGCAGCAGTTTCCCACTCTGCCATGAAGATGTTTGCATATGCTGGGGCAAACTTTTTCCCCATAGCCGTCCCCTTGATTTGTAAATAGAAGTCACCATTGAATTCAAAATCGTTCCTTGTGAGGTTTATTTCTAAAAGTTGTAGTAATTCTTTTTCAGGCCTTTTCTTATCCGGGTATCTTTGAAAGACTCTCTTAATGGAGTCAATGCCTTCACCAATGTCAATGTTTGTGTAAAGGCTGTCAATGTCTATGGAAAACAGAAAAGCATCAATGGGGACTTCTATTTGCTTCACTTTATCCACAAAATCATATGTATCTTTAATATAGCTTGCATGTTTTGTGGATAAAGGAGTCAGGAAATAGTCCAGGTATTCAGCTGTATAATACGTCTCACTATCACAGTCTGAAACGATTGGTCGTCCTGGGGGTACCTGAAAGGGGACACTCCATTTCGCCGGATCCTTGTGGATCTTAGGCAGCATGTAAAAAAGTCTTCCTCTTGGCTCAGCGGAGCCCAGTAAATAGTTCTTTTGTTTTAGGTTTATAAATTTCTTTTGGTTCAAATTATTAATAATCTTTTCCACTAGTGGTACTGTTTCGTGGTAAATGGGTTTTTTCAGTTTCAAATAATATTTTTTGTCGTTCAATTGTCTGTAGCCTTCCTCCAAATACTGTTCTCTATCCAAAATTACGACTGCGCTTCCTTTGTCTGCTGGTTTAATGATAATTTGTTTGTTTCCTTTCAATTCTGTTAGGGCCTTTATCTCTTCTACTGTCAAATTGGACTTAAGTCGTCCTACATTAAAGTGGTTTTGAAAATATTCATTATCTGTTTTGATCAAATTAAGAATTTGGGATGGAAGCTGAGCATTGGGTGGTGACCAGTATGATTTTGGAGTGAAGGGCTGAGATCGAGACTCATTTTTATCTCCATAAAAGGCAGCCAATTTGATCCTCCTATGGTACTGCTGAATGTCATATTTACACTGTAATTTTAGATTTTTGTTATAGCCTTTTGTGGGGATAAAAGTCAGGCCTCTATTCAGTAGGGTCCGCTGAGCAATGGAAGGACGGAATTTTTTGGACAAGTTCATAACACCATTTACAACATGTAAATCACTTGACCCCTCCCGTCTCAGGCTTGTGGGGATTCCCCATTTACATACTTCTCCCAGTGCTGAAGCATTGCCTCTGCAGTTTCAAGCGACCAGTGAACATCATCATCTTCTGTGGAGAAGCTGTCTGGGGCGAGGGCTGGAATGTGCTCTTTTAAACCTGTAATAAAGGTGTTCATATGCAGCAAAGTGTCCTGTTCGATCTGAGGGAGAGCAGAGGAAAAGTTAACCTCAGGTACATAAATGTCTGCCTCAGGGAATTTCTCCCGGGCTGTCTTAAGGACTCTCTTTAGTTCTAGAACAGGCACATTTTTGTCTCTCTGGGACCTGTTGTTAATGCCAAAAGACAGGATCAGATGTGTCACCGTAGTGTCAATAGTGGCCTTCTGTAGGATGAACTCTGCATGCCACCATTTGGCCCCCGGGAAACTGTCAATCTGAAGGCTGTCGGTTGCAAAGGGAGGCAATTTGCTAACATTAGAATCGCCGACGATGAGCCAGGGGTCCCCGACGTGTAGATGCCAGTCTGTCAGTTTCCTGTATGTGTTGGGATGTCTGGTCGGGGTCCTCACCTGCTGTCCCGGTACGGTCGGTGAAGAAGTAAGAGATGGTGGAGGAGATGGTGATCCTTCTGCTGGCTGAATCTGGAGCCGAGTTTGCACACAGGAGCTGAGTCTGTCTAAACCGCTGCGAGGTGGGGCCTGGTGAGAAGCTGTTTGTGGTTTAAACCCTTTCACAGGGCCAATGCGTCTTGCCTTAATAGGGGTGGATTCCCCCTGTGTGAGGTCCAGCACCTCAGTGTGTGACACCTGATCAGGTTGCGGTGTTTGGGTGGAGGGGGAAAGTGGTCGTTCCTGGCATGTTGTCTCTTGAAGCGAGGCGAAGAGCCTGCTCACTCTCTGGTCTTTCGGAGTCTCCAGATTTGGCTCCGTTAGTTGTAAAGGCTCCAGAGGAGGGGAAGGTGTCGGTTCCCTCTCCGGCTGCTGCTCCTTCTCACCGAAGGGCGACCAGTCCCCCGCGACGTGGTCCGTCATCGTTGCCGTTGTTGTTTTGGAAGTTTTGCATGGTGCAGGCGGGGCGTGCACCTGTGCAGAAACAGTCACCATCCGACCAGCGCCGGTCTGTATCGGGGCGGGTTGTGTGTTCCGAGCATTAGGCTGCGTTACCTCGCTAAGGAGTTCAATGGTGTCCTGCTGCAGTCTCATCACACAACCTCTTGGCCCCCGTGTAGTTGTCGTGGTGGTGTCCTCCTCATCTGTAGCAGTGGTAGGTCCCAGGTCACTCCACTTGGCTACGATCTCAGCTCTGGCCTGTTCCAGAGAGTCTGGTAGGAGGCGGCGGCCCAGGTTCCTCCTAGCCCAGGAGGCGGCTATTTGGAATGGGCCCTCCCAATCCTGTTTGGAAAACTCAGAGAGACATTTGATCTCCTCCTCAACACTCTGAGTGTAATGTTGCCGGAGAATCATCATGGTTGTGCTGGCCCAATTTTTCGCGTTCTCCTCAATCCTGGTCTGTGTTTGTTTGGTAGGGACTGCTGGTTTAATGACAGTCTTTAGATTGTGTGCTATTTTATTTAGCGAAGGAGGATAATTGTCACTAGTCACATTCTTTAAGTGATGTACGGCTTTAATCAGTCTGTGAATGACGCGGACTTTCGCAGAAAAGTCTGGATCCTCCGACGGTATTTTGTGAACAGGAGGACCAGCTCGTTCAATTCGAGTGTTTCTCACATACCGGTTGTCCTGAGCTGGTCTCCGTTCAAAGCGTCGGTCCCGTCCGGTCCGATTCCCTGGTCCGGTTGCAAAGCGACCTGTCGTCTGCTGTCGTCCCCTCTGATGTCGCTGTGGCGCGTGGAAAAAATCTGGATCATCACTGCGATGCTCCTCTCTCACGGCCGCTACATGAATCCTCCGAGTCTCTCGAGATGGGTAACTGGTGTGTCGGGGCGGTCTGCGTGCGTTCTCCACGGCTGTCCAGCCGCGCTCCCCTCCCCGACTCATCTGTTCGGCTGCATAGCGGTCTGTCGCGGGCCGTTCTCTCTCCCATCTCCGCTGTGGCGCGTGGAAGAAGCGTCGCTCACCGCTGCGGTGTTCTCCCCTCACGACCGCCGCGTAGGTTCTCCGAGTCTCCCGAGATGGATAACTGCTGTGTCGGGGCGGTCTGCGTGTGTCCTCCACGGCTGTCCAGCCGCGCTCTCCTCTCCGGCTCCCCTGTTCAGCTGCATAGCGGTCTGTCGCCGGCCGTTCTCTCCTCTCACCTCGCTGTGGCGCGTGGAAGAAGCCTGGCTCACCGCTGCGGTGTTCTCCTCTCACGGCGGCCGCGTAGGTCATCCGACCTGTACGAGATGGATAACTGCTGCGGCGGGGGGACCTGCGTACGTACCCCTCAGCTGCCCAGCCGCGATCTCTTCTCCGGTCTCTGCGCCGCCGAACAACGGTCCACTGGTCATCCGTTGTGAATGTGGGCATGGTTGTGTCTCCACTGATGGCTTTAGCTACAACCTCTCGTCTCCACCGGTCGTGTAGGTAATGCTAGGCGATGTTGTGCCCACGGATGACTCGTGCTACCGACTTTATGATAAATGAGCGTTTATTTATTGCTCAAATTCAATTAAACATAAACTGTAAAAAAATATATACAAAAGATATATATACAAAAACAATACAAGCCAAGGTCGCGACGTTTCGGTTCCAGATGAACCTACTTCAGGCTGGCTTGTAACGGACAGTGCCTATGAAAGTCTGTATGTGGGTTGGACCACACTATCCATAACATTCAAGGTGGCCGCGTTTCAGCAGCCAATCAGTGGTCCCCACAGTGAAATTCAAAAAGACGCTGTGGCATCAGGGCCGTAAACGGTCGCACGCGCAGGTGCTGCGTTCACGGACCTCGGGAAGACAGACCGTTCAAATGTCATATTGAAAAAAACTTTTACCTATGAATACAGGTATGGAACATGGCTGCACTAAGTCTTTAAAACACAGAGGGTAGATTGCATTCAGCCATAATAGTGTTGTACAGATTAACATTGTGGAGCGATTTTCTCACAACAAAGTCCAGATCATGAGGCGTTTGCATACAAACAGTCCATCCAGTACAGTGAAATGTCACAGGTAATACATATAGTGTACAATTGGTATAAGGTGATGTAATGGTCCATATTTGAGGTGATACAGTCACATGTGTCTTTTTTCTATTTTTGCAACAGAGCATCACAGTGAGGGGTCCCAGAATAACCCAAGTGGGTGGTCAGGCGGCACGGGCCGGTTAGGGGAAATCAAAGTTGGGAGCACGGTCCCCGAAGGGGGCCGCGCTCCAATGCACAGACCATACCTGCTCCCATCTCAGGCGTCCAGGACCCCCCCAGTGGAGTTCCAAACGGAATGTCATAGATGCGGTTAGAGAGGTGGGGGGAGGAGGGGTGTAGAGGTTAGGTTTAGGGTCCACTCAAGGGGTGGGGGATGACCAACCCTCGTGTCCAATCAGGGTGGCAAGTGGTTAGGTTTAGGGCAGGAGGCCAAATTATTATAGGGGTCACTGAGGTTAGGGTCAGGGTCAGTTTCAGGGCCAGGATGCTCCCCCGTGAGGCATGAAAGAAGCCGAGGTCCCAAGTGCAGTGACAAAATGTCCATAAGTACACACATAAAAAAAACATTGAAATATTAACTATATACATGGTGTTGGATTAATACCTCCTAAAACCCTTTTCGTTGAGGCCATGTGGATAAACTGTATTCAGTTTAGCAATCCACATCCTCTCAGCGGCATCTACATGTCAGGGACCCCTGGCTCATCGTTGGCGATTCTAATGTCAGCAAATTGCCTCCTTTTGCAGCCGATTGCCTGCAGATTGACAGTTTCCCAGGTGCCAAATGGTGGCATGCAGAAAACATCCTGCAGAAGGCCACTACTGACACTACGGTGACAAGTCTGATCCTGTCCTTTGGCATTAATAACAGGTCCCAGGGAGACAAAAATGTGCCTGTTCTAGAACTGAAGAGAGTCCTAAAGGCAGCCCGGGAGAAATTCCCTGAGGCAGACATTTATGTACCTGAGATTAACTTTTCTTCTGCTCTTCCTCAGATTGAACAGGACACTTTACTGTACATGAACACGTTCATTGCAGGTTTAAAAGAGCACATTCCAGCTCTCACCCCAGACAGCTTCTCCACAGAAGATGATGACGTTCACTGGTCACATGAAACTGCAGAGGCAATGCTTCAGCACTGGGAGAAGTATGTAAATGGGGAGTCCCCATAAGCCTGACACGTCGGGAGGGGTCAAGTGATTTACATGTTGTTGATGGTGTTATGAACTTGTCCAAAAAATTCCGTCCTTCCATTGCTCAGCGGACCCTACTGAATAGAGGCCTGACTTTTATCCCCACAAAAGGCTATAACAAAAATCTACAATTACAGTGTAAATATGACATTCAGCAGTACCATAGGAGGATCAAATTGGCTGCCTTTTATGGAGATAAAAATGAGACTCGATCTCAGCCCTTCACTCCAAAATCATACTGGTCACCACCCAATGCTCAGCTTCCACCCCAAATTCTTAATTTGATCAAAACAGATAATGAATATTTTCAAAACCACTTTAATGTAGGACGAATTAAGTCCAATTTGACAGTAGAAGAGATAAAGGCCCTAACAGAATTGAAAGGAAACAAACAAATTATCATTAAACCAGCAGACAAAGGAAGCGCAGTCGTAATTTTGGATAGAGAACAGTATTTGGAGGAAGGCTACAGACAATTGAACGACAAAACATATTATTTGAAACTAAAAAAACCCATTTACCACGAAACAGTACCACTAGTGGAAAAGATTATTAATAATTTGAACCAAAAGAAATTTATAAACCTAAAACAAAAGAACTATTTACTGGGCTCCGCTGAGCCAAGAGGAAGGCTTTTTTACATGCTGCCTAAGATCCACAAGGATCCGGCGAAATGGAGTGTCCCCTTTCAGGTGCCCCCAGGGTGACCAATCGTTTCAGACTGTGATAGTGAGACGTATTATACAGCTGAATACCTGGACTATTTCCTGACTCCTTTATCCACAAAACATGCAAGCTATATTAAAGATACATATGATTTTGTGGATAAAGTGAAGCAAATAGAAGTCCCCATTGATGCTTTTCTGTTTTCCATAGACATTGACAGCCTTTACACAAACATTGACATTGGTGAAGGCATTGACTCCATTAAGAGAGTCTTTCAAAGATACCCGGATAAGAAAAGGCCAGAAAAAGAATTACTACAACTTTTAGAAATAAACCTCACAAGGAACGATTTTGAATTCAATGGTAACTTCTATTTACAAATCAAGGGGACGGCTATGGGGAAAAAGTTTGCCCCAGCATATGCAAACATCTTCATGGCAGAGTGGGAAACTGCTGCACTAGATAAATGCATAAAGAAGCCACTGCATTATTATCGCTTTCTGGACGACATATGGGGTGTCTGGCAACATTCTGAGCAGGACTTTGAGATGTTTCTTAAAACTTTAAATGACCACAATGCTTCTATTAAGCTTAAATCAACCATCAGTAAGACCTCTATTGATTTTCTTGACACAACCACCTTTAAGGGCACAAATTTCATAAATGACCACAAATTAGACATAAAGGTATTCTTTAAACCCACAGACACTCATGCCCTACTATTTAAAACAAGCTTTCATCCCAAACACACATTTGCAGGAATTGTCAAATCCCAACTGCTAAGATTCCACAGAATCTGCACACAAAAATCTGATTTTGGAACTGCTGTCAAGACCCTATTCTCTGCTCTCTCCACTAGAGGGTACCATTGGTCTTTCCTAAGGAGGTGCTTCAAGTCATTTCTGCTGACAAAACCAATTGATGTTTCCCCTTTACTTCCAGTGGTCATCACATATGCCCCTTGCACCTGCAAATTGGTCAGGGCTATTAAGAACAATTTCCAGAACCTGTCTCGAGATGTACAGACACTCCATAATCACAAGGTGATTGCTGCCTTCAGGAGGCATAAGAATCTGGGTGATCTCCTTATTCGAGCCCAAATCGCGCCTCTCTCTGTGCCTAGGCGGAGAGATCAAGGACAGTTTTTCCAGCATCACAGGTTGGTGCGCAGCCATGCCAATGGCCAGGTTTTTCTGTCATTGTGCAAAGGGACCCCGAGGTCCAAAAATTGTGTGTATTTGATTGCATGTAAGACATGTGGGATCCAGTATGTGGGGGAAACACAGGTACAACATTACACGGAAAAAGAACACTCACACCCACCTGGTCAAACATTTTTTATTGCATGGCTGGGATTCTGTCACAGCGACGGTCATTCAGATCAATTCGAGGTGGACAACACAACAGAGATGGAGAGCTGAGATGATGTGGATTGCTAAACTGAATACAGTTTATCCACATGGCCTCAACGAAAAGGGTTTTAGGAGGTATTAATCCAACACCATGTATATAGTTAATATTTCAATGTTTTTTTATGTGTGTACTTATGGACATTTTGTCACTGCACTTGGGACCTCGGCTTCTTTCATGCCTCACGGGGGAACATCCTGGCCCTGAAACTGACCCTGACCCTAACCTCAGTGACCTCTATAATAATTTGGCCTCCTGCCCTAAACCTAACCACCTGCCACCCTGATTGGACACGAGGGTTGGTCATCCCCCACCCCTTGAGTGGACCCTAAACCTAACCTCTACACCCCTCCTCCCCCCACCTCTCGAACCGCATCTATGACATTCCATTTGGAACTCCACTGGGGGGGTCCTGGATGCCTGAGATGGGAGCAGGTATGGTCTGTGCATTGGAGCGCGGCCCCCTTCGGGGACCGTGCTCCCAACTTTGATTTCCCCTAACCCTCCTTCTGACAGGAACTTCCTACAGACCAGGTATGAATGATGCCTGACTGGACATACAAAACTCACAAGTTCCTGGCTCTCACGGCTCCTCTGAAGAGGGTTAGTCCAAGAAGGAGGGGCATCGCGAGGGGCGTCGAGGGACGGGGGACTGTGCCTCACTGCCCTCGCCTTCTTCTAGAAAGCCGTCTTCAACCGAGTCGAGAGAGCCGGGAACTTGTGAGGCGTGCATGTCCTGGTGGGACAAAAAACAAACAAACAAACAAACAAACAAACAAACAAACAAACAAACATACATACATACATACATACATACATACATCCTACTATTAAAAAAGTAATAAAGTTAGGGTCCCTTTACAATGTCAGAAGGAGGGAGGCACTAAGGCACCGCCTTCCGCCCCTCGACGCCCTCGCGGTGCCACCTCCTTCTGACAGGAACTTCCTACAGACCAGGTATGAATGATGCCTGACTGGACATACAAAACTCACAAGTTCCTGGCTCTCACGGCTCCTCTGAAGAGGGTTAGTCCAAGAAGGAGGGGCATCGCGAGGGGCGTCGAGGGACGGGGGACTGTGCCTCACTGCCCTCGCCTTCTTCTAGAAAGCCGTCTTCAACCGAGTCGAGAGAGCCGGGAACTTGTGAGGTGTGCATGTCCTGGTGGGACAAAAAACAAACAAACAAACAAACAAACAAACAAACAAACAAACAAACAAACAAACATACATACATACATACATACATACATACATACATCCTACTATTAAAAAAGTAATAAAGTTAGGGTCCCTTTACAATGTCAGAAGGAGGGAGGCACTAAGGCACCGCCTTCCGCCCCTCGACGCCCTCGCGGTGCCACCTCCTTCTGACAGGAACTTCCTACAGACCAGGTATGAATGATGCCTGACTGGACATACAAAACTCACAAATTCCTGGCTCTCACGGCTCCTCTGAAGAGGGTTAGTCCAAGAAGGAGGGGCATCGCGAGGGGCGTCGAGGGACGGGGGACTGTGCCTCACTGCCCTCGCCTTCTTCTAGAAAGCCGTCTTCAACCGAGTCGAGAGAGCCGGGAACTTGTGAGGTGTGCATGTCCTGGTGGGACAAAAAACAAACAAACAAACAAACAAACAAACAAACATACATACATACATCCTACTATTAAAAAAGTAATAAAGTTAGGGTCTCTTTACAATGTCAGAAGGAGGGAGGCACTAAGGCACCACCTTCCGCCCCTCGACGCCCTCGCGGTGCCACCTCCTTCTGACAGGAACTTCCTACAGACCAGGTATGAATGATGCCTGACTGGACATACAAAACTCACAAGTTCCTGGCTCTCACGGCTCCTCTGAAGAGGGTTAGTCCAAGAAGGAGGGGCATCGCGAGGGGCGTCGAGGGACGGGGGACTGTGCCTCACTGCCCTCGCCTTCTTCTAGAAAGCCGTCTTCAACCGAGTCGAGAGAGCCGGGAACTTGTGAGGTGTGCATGTCCTGGTGGGACAAAAAACAAACAAACAAACAAACAAACAAACAAACAAACAAACAAACATACATACATACATCCTACTATTAAAAAAGTAATAAAGTTAGGGTCCCTTTACAATGTCAGAAGGAGGGAGGCACTAAGGCACCGCCTTCCGCCCCTCGACACCCTCGCGGTGCCACCTCCTTCTGACAGGAACTTCCTACAGACCAGGTATGAATGATGCCTGACTGGACATACAAAACTCACAAGTTCCTGGCTCTCACGGCTCCTCTGAAGAGGGTTAGTCCAAGAAGGAGGGGCATCGCGAGGGGCGTCGAGGGACGGGGGACTGTGCCTCACTGCCCTCGCCTTCTTCTAGAAAGCCGTCTTCAACCGAGTCGAGAGAGCCGGGAACTTGTGAGGTGTGCATGTCCTGGTGGGACAAAAAACAAACAAACAAACAAACAAACAAACAAACAAACAAACAAACAAACAAACAAACAAACATACATACATACATACATCCTACTATTAAAAAAGTAATAAAGTTAGGGTCCCTTTACAATGTCAGAAGGAGGGAGGCACTAAGGCACCGCCTTCCGCCCCTCGACGCCCTCGCGGTGCCACCTCCTTCTGACAGGAACTTCCTACAGACCAGGTATGAATGATGCCTGACTGGACATACAAAACTCACAAGTTCCTGGCTCTCACGGCTCCTCTGAAGAGGGTTAGTCCAAGAAGGAGGGGCATCGCGAGGGGCGTCGAAGGACGGGGGACTGTGCCTCACTGCCCTCGCCTTCTTCTAGAAAGCTGTCTTCAACCGAGTCGAGAGAGCTGGGAACTTGTGAGGTGTGCATGTTCTGGTGGGACAAAAAACAAACAAACAAACAAACAAACAAACAAACAAACAAACAAACAAACATACATACATACATACATCCTACTATTAAAAAGTAATAAAGTTAGGGTCCCTTTACAATGTCAGAAGGAGGGAGGCACTAAGGCACCGCCTTCCGCCCCTCGACGCCCTCGCGGTGCCACCTCCTTCTGACAGGAACTTCCTACAGACCAGGTATGAATGATGCCTGACTGGACATACAAAACTCACAAGTTCCTGGCTCTCACGGCTCCTCTGAAGAGGGTTAGTCCAAGAAGGAGGGGCATCGCGAGGGGCGTCGAAGGACGGGGGACTGTGCCTCACTGCCCTCGCCTTCTTCTAGAAAGCTGTCTTCAACCGAGTCGAGAGAGCTGGGAACTTGTGAGGTGTGCATGTTCTGGTGGGACAAAAAACAAACAAACAAACAAACAAACAAACAAACAAACAAACATACATACATACATACATCCTACTATTAAAAAAGTAATAAAGTTAGGGTCCCTTTACAATGTCAGAAGGAGGGAGGCACTAAGGCACCGCCTTCCGCCCCTCGACGCCCTCTCGGTGCCACCTCCTTCTGACAGGAACTTCCTACAGACCAGGTATGAATAATGCCTGACTGGACATACAAAACTCACAAGTTCCTGGCTCTCACGGCTCCTCTGAAGAGGGTTAGTCCAAGAAGGAGGGGCATCGCGAGGGGCGTCGAGGGACGGGGGACTGTGCCTCACTGCCCTCGCCTTCTTCTAGAAAGCCGTCTTCAACCGAGTCGAGAGAGCCGGGAACTTGTGAGGTGTGCATGTCCTGGTGGGACAAAAAACAAACAAACAAACAAACAAACAAACAAACAAACAAACAAACAAACATACATACATACATACATCCTACTATTAAAAAAGTAATAAAGTTAGGGTCCCTTTACAATGTCAGAAGGAGGGAGGCACTAAGGCACCGCCTTCCGCCCCTCGACGCCCTCGCGGTGGGGGTTAGGGTTAGGGTTAGGGAGAGGAAAAGTGTTCCGGCCCCCGAAGGGACGCGGAGGTGCACGGTCCTTCCCTTGGGCCCTCCCGCTACTCCACTGCCTGTTACGGCCACCAGGCACAAGACGCCGTCCCCGGTACCGTACAGGGATCCAATCCTGGTCCTCATCCAGGTAGACCATTATTGTCTTGTCTGTGATGAAGCCTTTGTTATCTAATAATAAAGTTTTGTGTGGATGATGCAGCCTTTGGTATTATAATTTAATAAATTTTGTTTGTTTGTTATTTACGAATGTAGGTATGAATGATAATGTATCTAATTTATAGTGGGTTAGGGTTAGGGTTAGGGTTAGGGGGGGTTAGGGTTAGGGTAGGGTTAGGTAAGGGGAATGAAACTCCTCCCTGCACGAGGAGGGCAGGAGTGGTGCACGGGCCATACCGTGACCCTTCCCGCGGCCCACCACGTTATCGCCACCCCGTCTTCCGTGTCCGTCACTCTCCAGGTCCAAATTCAGGTAAGTACCTTCCTTAATTAGGCTTCCCAGGTAAGTACCATATTTTTAATTGTTTTTTAACCAAATTGTTCTAATTTACATTTTTCTTTCAGGTTTTCAATTGTTTTTAACTGTTTTTACTGTGTTTGTAATAAATTTTCTATTTTCCCAATTATTCTTGTCTCCGTGTTGTTTTTATGAATTCCCAATCTTAGGTTTTTAAATTAGTTTTTTAGGCCCTCAATAAACATGAAAATGAATAAAATTTAAATAAACTTCCCCCAAAAATAACAAACTAAAATAACAAACTAAAACAACAAACAAAACATTTTTAGTGATGCATGGCCTGCGCTAGCTTTCGGCGGTGTTGTGCCTTCTTCAGGCTGTGCTCATGCATCGGTGGCCAGATCAAAATAAAGGAGACTCCTCTCTGCCCCCTCCTTTTATAGCTTTTGGCTCCTCCCCACTGCATAGCAGCCAAAGTGCCGGATATACGTGACTTTCTTTTTCCTTTTTTCCACTGCTTTCTTTTGCTTAACACTATCTTTTTCCTTTCCATTTCTCCTCTCCTACCCTTCCTTTGCCTTGTGTTTCCTTTTTTCTCCTAATTCCTGCGTCCTTTCCTTTGGCTTATACACCCTCCTTTCCTAATTACATATACGGCCTTCATTTTTGTTTGTCCGTTTTGTTTATATATATTTTTCCCTTTGTGTGGCCCTTAGAGTTTTTTATTGAGGTTAAGGATAGGGGTTTGCCATGGATGGGGCTAGGGTTAGGGCCAGGATTGTGGCTGTGGTTAGGGTTAGGATCAGGGTTAGGGGTAGGGTTAGGATAATGGTAATGGCCCCGTCCCCCCTGGGGGGGACCAAGGAATGCACGGTCCTTCCCTCCTGGGCCCCTCCCTCCCCGGTTCCCTAAAAACCAGTCCTGGTCTCGAGATTGGGGTCGATAAGTATCGGGCCGCATACGGGAGCGACCCCTCCTCCCATAGCGGACCTGCTGCCACCCCTCATCAGACATGATGGAGGGCTTAAGTAAATTTTTTCAATATTTTTTTGTTATTTTTTTATGTTTTTTACTTTTTTTTAATTTTTTATTTTTTAGAAAAAGAGAAAATAAAAATCAAAAAAGAGAATAAAACTCTGAAAAACTAAAAATGCCCGGAAAAGGGTTCAAAAAACTAAAAATTCCCTGAAAAGGGTTCAAAAAAAACTAAGCGTGTGCCACTGTGGCGACGTTTCGACCAAACATGGTCTTCTTCAGGCCTGGGCACACCCAAAACTAAAATAAGTCTGCTGCAGAATGAGCGACTGTCTCCGTCGAAGGGCAGCAAAAGAATGAGCCTGGCCTGCAGGCTCACCCCTTAAATAAGCTCTGGCTCCGCCTCAACGGTTTCTAAAGTTTCAACAAAAAGAATAAGAAAAGGAAACTCCACATTTCAAATGATTTTTAAACGTTTTTAAACCTAACCCACAGTATTTAAATGAATTAAAACTACACCATATGAACTGACAAGAACTAAATGGCGTGTATATACATAAAATAAAATTACTATTTACAGAAAAGGTTTTAAACGTAATATTAACACATCCATGACAAGTATTTATTTATTTATTTATTTATTTTTTTGTTTTTATTAATTTTTTGTTATTTACACATTTTTGTACATATGTTCCACCAAGTATTTAACAAAATAGTGGGGGACGGGGGAAGGGGGAAGGGGATGGGACTAGGGTTAGGAACAGGAGTAAGAACAGGGAAGGGGATTAGGGTTAGGATATAGGACAGGGGTTAGGACAATAGGTTAGGGTTAGGGCTAGGAGTGGGAAGTGGGGGTTAGGGTTAGGGTTAGGGTAGGGTTAGGGGTTAGGTGAAAACAGGCCACCAAGGGCCTGGCAGGCACTGACCATCGTGGGGGCCGAGGGTTCTTGCCGGGAGGTGGAGACCCTGCCCGGGTGTTCCAAAAATTGCCCATATCTTGGGTTAACTGTCTTGGGGCCGTCGCGACGTTTCGGCTGAGTTGTGCCTTCTTCAGACTGGCCCGGTAATAATGACTCTTTTTATTTAGGTTCTTTCTCTTCCTTTTATTTAGGTTTTTTCAGGTAAGTATATTTTAACTTTACTTTTTCTTCTTTTTTTAGGTTCTGCGACAGGTAAGTATTTTTTTACTTTATTATTTCTTCTCCCTTCTTTTTTTAGGTTTTTTTCTTTCCTCTTTTTAGGTTTTTTGTTCAAAGTTGAATTTCAAACCCCCCCTGGTTAGGGTAAGGGTTTGGGACAGGCAGGGGCATCTCCCACCCCCACGAGGCACGGGCAAAGTTAGGGGTTAGGTGAAAACAGGCCACCAAGGGCCTGGCAGGCACTGACCATCGTGGGGGCCGAGGGTTCTTGCCGGGAGGTGGAGACCCTGCCCGGGTGTTCCAAAAATTGCCCATATCTTGGGTTAACTGTCTTGGGGCCGTCGCGACGTTTCGGCTGAGTTGTGCCTTCTTCAGACTGGCCCGGTAATAATGACTCTTTTTATTTAGGTTCTTTCTCTTCCTTTTATTTAGGTTTTTTCAGGTAAGTATATTTTAACTTTACTTTTTCTTCTTTTTTTAGGTTCTGCGACAGGTAAGTATTTTTTTACTTTATTATTTCTTCTCCCTTCTTTTTTTAGGTTTTTTTCTTTCCTCTTTTTAGGTTTTTTGTTCAAAGTTGAATTTCAAACCCCCCCTGGTTAGGGTAAGGGTTTGGGACAGGCAGGGGCATCTCCCACCCCCACGAGGCACGGGCAAAGTTAGGGGTTAGGTGAAAACAGGCCACCAAGGGCCTGGCAGGCACTGACCATCGTGGGGGCCGAGGGTTCTTGCCGGGAGGTGGAGACCCTGCCCGGGTGTTCCAAAAATTGCCCATATCTTGGGTTAACTGTCTTGGGGCCGTCGCGACGTTTCGGCTGAGTTGTGCCTTCTTCAGACTGGCCCGGTAATAATGACTCTTTTTATTTAGGTTCTTTCTCTTCCTTTTATTTAGGTTTTTTCAGGTAAGTATATTTTAACTTTACTTTTTCTTCTTTTTTTAGGTTCTGCGACAGGTAAGTATTTTTTTACTTTATTATTTCTTCTCCCTTCTTTTTTTAGGTTTTTTTCTTTCCTCTTTTTAGGTTTTTTGTTCAAAGTTGAATTTCAAACCCCCCCTGGTTAGGGTAAGGGTTTGGGACAGGCAGGGGCATCTCCCACCCCCACGAGGCACGGGCAAAGTTAGGGGTTAGGTGAAAACAGGCCACCAAGGGCCTGGCAGGCACTGACCATCGTGGGGGCCGAGGGTTCTTGCCGGGAGGTGGAGACCCTGCCCGGGTGTTCCAAAAATTGCCCATATCTTGGGTTAACTGTCTTGGGGCCGTCGCGACGTTTCGGCTGAGTTGTGCCTTCTTCAGACTGGCCCGGTAATAATGACTCTTTTTATTTAGGTTCTTTCTCTTCCTTTTATTTAGGTTTTTTCAGGTAAGTATATTTTAACTTTACTTTTTCTTCTTTTTTTAGGTTCTGCGACAGGTAAGTATTTTTTTACTTTATTATTTCTTCTCCCTTCTTTTTTTAGGTTTTTTTCTTTCCTCTTTTTAGGTTTTTTGTTCAAAGTTGAATTTCAAACCCCCCCTGGTTAGGGTAAGGGTTTGGGACAGGCAGGGGCATCTCCCACCCCCACGAGGCACGGGCAAAGTTAGGGGTTAGGTGAAAACAGGCCACCAAGGGCCTGGCAGGCACTGACCATCGTGGGGGCCGAGGGTTCTTGCCGGGAGGTGGAGACCCTGCCCGGGTGTTCCAAAAATTGCCCATATCTTGGGTTAACTGTCTTGGGGCCGTCGCGACGTTTCGGCTGAGTTGTGCCTTCTTCAGACTGGCCCGGTAATAATGACTCTTTTTATTTAGGTTCTTTCTCTTCCTTTTATTTAGGTTTAGGGTTAGGGTAGGGTTAGGGTTAGGGTTAGGGGGTTAGGGTTAGGGGGTTAGGGTTAGGGGGTTAGGGTTAGGGTTAGGGGTTAGGGGAAGGGGACTGAGCCTGCCACCTCTGTGAGGCAGGAAACGCACGGGCCATCCCTCCCGAAGGAAACCCACCCTGCTGGTTGTCACGATTACGGGAAAGCCTCCGCCTTTTCCCGTATCGGACGGTGGTCCAACCTGCTGAGGCCATCCGGTCCTCAGTCTTTGGCAAAGTGTTGTGTTTGTGTTGGTGTGTTTTCTATTTTGTGTATTATTGTAGTCCTTGTAATGTGGGTTCGCCTTTGTTATCTAAATAATTATAACTCTTATTTGAGCTTTTATGTGGCGAGATACAAATGTCAAAATAAAAAGAAAAAAAGAAAAAAAAGAAAAATTAAAACAAAAGTTTTATTTAATTAATTACAAAAAACAGTGTGCCGTACGCGCAACGTTTCGACCCTGTAAGGGTCTTCCTCAGGCGCTTGGCACACAAAAAGCTACAGAAATGAGGCTGCAATGCACAAGGCTGTGGCTATTGATGTTCACTCCTCAGAGTCCAGAGTCGAAATGAGCTCCAAGCTGACTCCACCTCCCTTTATACCCTCCCCTCTGTGTGTGTTTTTTTAGTTTTTTAACCAAATCTTTCCAATTGTGTTGTATTGAAGCCCATATTATCCTGTGTATATAAACCATTTTTAAGATTCGAGTGTATATATGAATTTGAATATTATGGAATCCCTTGTTTTAAATATTTAATGCTTTTAACCGTATTTGTTTTGTGTAAATGTTATTTGTTCAAATAAACTGATTTTCAAATTTTGCCCTATTATATGCCTTTTTAGATATAAATATGTTAATGTTCTACACCATGAAATCGTATTGTAAAGGGTTAGGTTAGGGGAAATTGAAACTCCTCCCTCGTTTAAGAGGGCAGGAGTATGTGCACGCTCCGCACCATGACCCTTCCCGAGACCCGTTACGTTATCGCCACCCCATCTACCGTATCCGGCAATCCCCGGATCCGAATCGAGGTAAGTACCGTCCTTTTCTTTTTCAGGTTCAGGTAAGTACCAAATTATGTTTAATTTTGCCGAATTTGTGTTTTATTTGTCCTGTTCTTTAGGTTTTTAACTGTTTTTTAATAAAATTTGTCTTTGCTCAATGAATTTAGTCTCTGTGTCGTTTTTATTTCCAATTCTTAGGCTTTTAAACTGTTTTTATCCATAAATTATCCAATTTTTAGGTTCTAGATTTATGATAGTCCATATATTAGGTTTTTAATTTTTTAGGCCAGTAAATCAATACATAAATGAAAAAACATCAAAAGAAATCCCCCCCGAAAATAACAAACTAAAATAACAAACTAAAATAACAAACAAAAACACGTTTTAGTGCTGACGCATGGCTGTAGCTACGTTTCGGCTGGATTGTGCCTTCTTCAGGCTGTGCACATGCGTCGCTGGCCAAATTAAAATGAAGAGACTCTTCTCTGCCCCTCCTTTTATATGTGCTGTGGCTCCTCCCTCCAGCAGCCGCTGAAAGTACCGGATGTACGTCACTTTGCTTTTTTCTGTTTTTGTGTTTTTCTCTTTTTCTTTTTCTGATTTTTCCTTTTTCTTTTTTCTTGCTGCTTGCTTTTACTTAATCCTCTGCTTCCCGTCTTTCCTTCTCTCCTTTCCTACCTTTTCTTTGCCTTCTTCCCTTTGTCTCCTAATCCCTGAATCCCTTCCTTTTGCCTTAAAGTCCCTCCTTACTCTTCTCCCCTCCATTGACTTTCCCTTGACAGTCCCTGTTTTCTGGCCTATATTTGTCTTTGCTTTGGCTTTATTTCTGTGACTCTGTGGCCCATCTATAATTTTCCCTCTCTTGGGGTATCATCATCCGCAACTGGGGATGTTTTCTAATTTTCCCTCTCTTGGGTTTCTATTTTCCCTCTCTTGGGGTATCATCATCCGCAACTGGGGATGGAATTGGGGTACCTGCACAAAGGGGTCAGCATTGGGGTTGGGGTTAAGGTCAGGGCTTAGGCTGGGGATGGGACTAAAGATAGGGCATTAGTCATGGGGCTTGGTTAAGGTTAGGGTAAGGATGTGGGATGGGGATAGACTAGGCCAACTCGGCATTGGGGATCAAATTTGGGGTCCAAATTAGGGGTCAGAGGAATTCAATTAGGCATCCTGAGCGAGATGCAGAATAGAGGTAAGGGGTAACCGGATAAGGAATGGAAATGGCTTCGGCAACGGGCCCCAGTCAATCTGGGAAACCCAGCGGGTCCATGGCAGGACCTGGCGGGTAGGGTTAGGGGTTAGGGTTAGGGTTAGGGGTTAGGGGTTAGGGTTAGGGTTAGGGTTAGGGTTAGGGTTAGGGGGTTAGGGTTAGGGTAGGGTTAGGGGTTAGGGTTAGGGGTTAGGGTTAGGGTTAGGGTTAGGGGTTAGGGTTAGGGTTAGGGTTAGGGGTTAGGGTTAGGGTTAGGGTTTAGGGTTAGGGTTAGGGTTAGGGTAGGGTTAGGGGTTAGGGTTAGGGGTTAGGGTTAGGGTTAGGGTTAGGGGTTAGGGTTAGGGTTAGGGTTAGGGTTAGGGTTAGGGTTAGGGGTTAGGGTTAGGGGTTAGGGGTTAGGGTTAGGGTTAGGGTTAGGGTTGAAGAAAAGAACCTGTCCCTCCCGAAGGAGGAACAGGGCGTGCACGGGCCATCAACCCCGACGGTCCGCAGCCTCACATCCCTCTACCTCCATAATTGTTTTTTTTAAAAATTTGAAAGGTAAGTATTTTCTTTTTTTCAGGTTCGTCAAGGTAAGTATTTGTTTTTTTGCAGGTTCTGATTCACCGTGTCCGTTACTTTGTTTGGTGTTAATAAAGAATTTTCAATCCCAATTTGTTTTCTGTGGTCTTTTTTAATTTAGTTTTAACGTGTCTCTGATTTGAGCTTTTAAGGAAAACCAATAAAACATAAATTAAAACATGAAATAAAATCCCCCAAAATAACAAACTAAAACAACAAACTAACGTAAAATTGAAAAAATTAAATGAGTATGCCCTTGTCGCGACGTTTCGAAGGTGTTGCTTCTTCCTCAGGCGAGGGCATACTGAAGAGCTCTGTGTTTGAGCCTCCTATTTATACTCCCCCTCTGATCCCGCCTCCTTGGCTTTCTGTGGCTTTCTTATAGTATGTTTTTCAGCTCATTGCTTTTTTCTTTGTCTTTTTACGTGACTTACTGGTCATTTTCCAATTCTGCCAGACTTTTTGGCTCTCATTTTTCCCTTTTTCTTTCTTTCTTCTTTTCCAGTCTTCTCCTCTTTCCCCTTTGACTTTTCCTTTTTCATCATCCTTTTCTTCCCTTTTCTTGACCTCTGCCCTTTACCCTTCCTTTTGGCCTACATCTGTCCTCTTTCTCTTCCGAATTTTGGGTTCCTACTAATGCCGACTTGGCTT